>NW_012106697.1:2393107-2412669 GCF_000951045.1 Mandrillus leucophaeus | reverse complement strand
CAATGCATATACAAGTCAGTCAGAGCGAAAGCCATGGTCCTATAATATCTTACTAGGTCTTGCATGATCTGATCCTCTGTTACCCCTTTGACCTCAACTTCTAGAACCTTCCTCCATTTTTATTACACTCCAGGAATCCTGGTCTGCTTGCTCTCCCTTGAACACGTCAGGCATACTTGGTACCGGACACTGGCTACTCGCTTGCTCAGAACAGTTTTCATGCACTCCCTCACTTCTTTTTATGACTTCCTTGAAGTCTTTATTCAAATTTCCTTTTCTCAAGGAAGTTTCATTTGACCACCCTTTTTAAAATTGCAAATGACCCTTCTTCCAACCACCAGTACTGATCCCACACACCCTGCTTTGTCGCAAATATATTTTCATAGCTTTTATTACTTTATAACATTCTAGATAATTTACCTATTTGTTACATATATGTATACATACACATATACATATATGTATACATACACACATATATGCATACATACAAATACATGTGTATATACACACACTTGTATATGTACACAACACACATATGTGTATGTACATATGTATAGTTGTGCATCGCATGGCAGAGATACATTCTGAGAAATGCCTCCTTAGGTCATTTCATCATTGTGTAAACATCAGAGAGTGCAATTGCACAAACCTAGATAGTACAGCCTACTATACATCTGGGCCATATGGTAGGGCCTATGGCTCCTAGGCTACAAACCTGTATAGCATGTGACTGTATTAAGTATTGTAGGCAGTTTAACACAATGGTAAGGAATTGTGTATCTAAGCACATCGAAATACAGAAAGGTTCAGTGCCTGAACCTCTCTTCAAGGGACTGTCCAAAACTAAAGAAGAGAAAGGAGTGTGTGTGTGTGTGTGCGCATACATGTGTGTATTTGTGTGGTAATGGAAAAACTGTCAGTGGACTCACAATTTTAGAATCCCAGCAATTTGAGAGGCTGAGGCAGGAGGATCACTTTAGTCTAGGAGTTTGAGACCGGCTTGGGCAACACATGGAGAGCATGTTTCTACAAAAAATTATAAAATTAACGAGGCACAGTGGTATGTACTTGCATTGCCACTTACTTGGGGAGCTGAGGTGGGAGGATTGCTTAAGCCCAGGAGTTTGAGGCTGCAGGGAGTCTTGATCATGTCACTGCACTCCAGCCTGGATGACAGAGCAAGACCCTATCTAAAATGAAATAAACTGTGTTTTTTTCCATAGTTTCTGATCTGCCATTTAAGGAGCTTAGAAGTCTCCACTCTGTCCTAACAAGAGAAAAACACTGAATGAACTGAAAATCAACCACTTTTTTAGGTCCCTCAAAGAAGGGAGGTCACAGGGAAAGCTGCTGCCCCAAAATTTGGAGAGATAAACAAGAGAATCATGATTCTCTGTATCTGTGGAGCAGAAACCCACCTGCAGAAACCTCTGCTGGAACCAGTGCCAGGGAAGTAAACCTGAACTGTAATTGATGAATTGCTGAAGGCTCCGTGTGGACAAGTCTGAGAGATAAAAACTCCAGGGAGACTCAGTCATGGGGGTCTTCACACTTGTGAGTTTTAAGAGCTCTACCAGGCCTTCCTGGTGAATATAGGAGAAATATTTCTTTGTGTTTCCAGAAGGGAGAGAGGAAAAGGAGCCATTTCGAAATATATCAGAGCATTTTGTTTTTCTTAACAAGTTCTGCCCTCAGGAGAAACTTTTACCAGATCCTAACTTGCTGGAATTTAGTCAGAGCCTTATCTACCTGGGGGAAGGGAAATACTCATCTCTAGCGCCCTCCAATCATTTTCTCCCACCCAAGGGAGGGAGGCCTGAGAAGCATTGGTGACAACAGTTCCAGTCCAAAGGCACAGACTTACTGAAAGACTGAGACCCTGTCATGGGACTACAGAATGCTTCCTCTCCCCTGACACCTGACCACCACATTGCTAAAGGCCTAATTTTTGCAGTTCTTTTGTACCCAGGACATTATGTCTGCCTTTCAACAAGCTACAGATCAAATCTCTCATGAGCACAGAGACAAAAATCTTCAACAAAGTATTAGCAAATCAAATCCAACAATGTATAAACAGTATTATATACCACATCCTAGTGGGATTTATCCCAGGTATGTAAGGCTGGTTCAACAATCAATTAGTGTAATCCATCGCATTGACAAGCTAAAGAAGAAAATTTACGTGATCACTTTCATAGATGCAGAAAAGACATATGATAAAATCTAACACCTATTCATAATGAAAAACTCTCAGTAAACTAGGAACAGTGAGAAACGTTCTCAATTCTTAAAAATCTACAAAAAATGGTCAGGTGGGGGGACCTGGCACAATTACAGGCTCATGCCTGTAATCCCAGAACTTTAGGAGGCCAAGAAGGGTGGGATGCTTGGGGCCAGGAGTTCAAGATCAACTTGGCCAACATAGCTAGACCCCCATCTCTAAAAACATAAATAATAAAATTTAAAAATCTACAACAACAACAAAAAGACCCTACAGCTAACATTATACTTCATGGTGAGAAACTTGAAGCTTTCCCATTAAGATCAGGAACAAAGCAAGCCTGTCCTCTCTAACTACTGCTTTTCATCATTGTACTTGAAGTACTAGCTAATGCAATAAGACAAGAAAGACAAATAAAATGTATATTGATTGGGAATGAAGAAATGATACTGTCTCTGTTCATGGGTGACATGATTGTCTGCACAGAATCTGAAAGAACTGACAAAAAGACCTGGAATTAGTAAGTGATTAATGATAATCATTATAATTATAATTATAACAAGTTTGCAGGAAACAAGTTTAATATGCAAAAATTGATCACTTTTCTATATAGCAGCAATTAACAGCACATTAATTTGAAAATAAAAATGCATTATCACATACATTAGCACCTAAAAAATGAAGTACTTAGGTTTAAAGCTACAAAACTCTGATTTAAGATATCAAAGAAGAAATATATAAATGGAGAAATTACTCATGGATAAGAAGAATAAATATTTTCAAGATGTCAGTTCTTCCCAACTTGATCCATAGATTCAATTCAACTGCAATTAAATCTTAGCAAGTTTTTTTGTGTGTAACTTAGAATTGACAAACTGATTCTAAAGTTTATATGGAAAAAAATATCCAGAATATTAAAGAAGAAGAGCAAAGTCAGAGAACTGATGCTATTCAACTTCAAGACTTACTAGAAAGCCACAGTAATCAAGAAAGTGTGGTGTTGGTGAAAGAACAGACAAATATATCTATGGAACAGAAGAGAAAGTTGAGAAACAAATCTATATAATTATAGCTTGCTGATCTTCAACAATGGAGCAAAACCAATACAGTGGAGCAAAGATATTCTTTTCAACAATGCTGGAACAACTGGACATCCACATACAAAAAAGATCAGTCTAGACACACACCTCACAATGTTCACAAAAATTAACTAAAAATGGGTCAGAGACCTATATATAAAGTGTAAAACTGTAAAACTCCTAGTAGATAACACAAGAGAAAATCTCAGTGACCTTGGGTCTGGCAATGACTTATTAGATACAACACCAAAGACCATCATCCATGCCTTTATCAATAAATATGATCAAGAAAGAATTGATAAGCTGAGATTTACTAAACTTAAAATATTTTGCTCTGCAAAAGACAGTGTCAAGATAATGAAAAGACAAGCCACAGACTGGAAGATATTTTGCAGAAGACACAGCTGATGAAGAACTGTTATCCAAAGTATACAAAGAATATCTGAAACTCAACAGTAAGAAAATGAACAACCTGATTAAAAATTGGGCCAAAGATCTTAGACACTACACCAAGGAAGATACACAGATGGCAAGTAGGCATATGAAAAGATATTCAACATTATATATAATTTGGGAAATGCAAGTTAAAGCAATGAGATACTACTACACAACTATTAGAATGGCCAAAATCCAAAACACTGATGGTACCAAATGCTGGTGAGAATGTAGAGCAACAGGAACTTTCATTTATTGCTGCTGGTAATGCAAAGTGGGACACTTTGAAAAACAGTTTGTTCGTTTCTTGCAAAATCAAGCACACTCTCCAAAACTTGCAAACAACCAATGTGTCCTTTAGTAGTTGATTGAATAATTAAATGTGGTAAATCCGGATCATGGAATATTATTCAGTGCTAAAAATAAATGACCTATCAGGCTATGAAAGGACATAGAAATTGTATTAGTCTGTTCTCACACTGCTGTGAAGAAATACCTGAGACTGGATAATTTAAAAAGGAAACAGGTTTAATTGACTCAGTTCTGCATGGCTGGGGAGGCCTCAGGAAACTTACAATCATGATGGAAGCTACCTCTTCACAGGGCAGCAGGGCAGAGAATGAGTGCCAGCAGGAAATGCCAGACACTTATAAAACCATGTCATCTCAACATCACAACTCACTCACTATCATGAGAACAGCATGGGGGAACCACCCTCATGATCAAATCCCTTCCTACTGGGTCCCTCCCATGACACGTGGAGATTATGGGAACTACATTCAAGATGAGATTTGGGTAGGGACACAGCCAAACCATATCAGAAGTCACTTCAATACCTATTACTGAGTGAAAAAAGCCTATCTGAAATGGCTACATACTATATGATTCCAACTATATGACATTCTGGAAAAGGCAAAACTATGGAGACTATGTAAAGATTTATGGTTGCCACAGTTTTGGGGGAGCAAGGCATGCATAGGCTGAGCACAGAGGATTTTTAGGGCGCTTAAACTATTCTGTATGTTCTACAATGGTGGATACATGTCATTATATATTTGTCCAAACTGATAGAATGTACAAACAAGAGTGAACCGTAATGTAAACTATGGACTTTGGGTAATAATGATGTGTCATCAATGTAGGTTCATTGATTGTACAAATGTACCACTGTGTTGTGGGATGTTGATTGTAGGGGAGGTTGTACCCG
Source organism: Mandrillus leucophaeus (assembly GCF_000951045.1). Taxonomy (NCBI): domain Eukaryota; kingdom Metazoa; phylum Chordata; class Mammalia; order Primates; family Cercopithecidae; genus Mandrillus; species Mandrillus leucophaeus. The sequence goes on along the minus strand of NW_012106697.1, from coordinate 2,407,724 downwards.
TGTGGGGACAGAGGATATATGGGAACTCTGTATTTTCTGCTTGATTTTGCTGTGAACGTAAAACATCTCTAAAAAATACAACAAATTAATTTTTAAAAAACCTAACTGGTGACTTTGGCCATATCTTTTATTTTTCTGGGCCTCAGTCTTCTCATTGATAAAATGAGAGTGCTGGACTATATCAATGTCCATTGAGTCAAATGATAACATGGATAGTATGAACCAGAGAAGTAACAGGAAGAAAATGGAACCAAGCTAAAACCACTGCTGCCAAGGAGTGGCTGGGGCAAAGGGTGAATGGGAAAAGAGAAAGCTGCCTTGCTAGCCTGAAAATTTTCACATGGAAAACATTGAACTAGATATCCTCTGAAATTCTGTTATCAAAGTCTATCAGGTGTTTTCTTAACCTAGAATTTTCTCTGTCTCCCATTCCCAGCCTTGGGGAAAGCCTACTTCTCATTGAGTACAAGATCAAGGCAACTCTATAGCACTTAACTAATGTTTCAACTATTGTGCTGGTCATATTGAGCCTGATACATTTAAGACACCCAAAGAATAATTATTGAATGAATAACTGGACTATTACTGTTTTATATATTTAACTTTCTGTCATAATTTGTAAGTTTTTCAAGGGTAGGGACTCCAAGTCTTATAATTTTTTTCTGTTTCCAGCACCCAGGGTAGTATGTGAAATAACAAGCATTCAACAATTGTTTCTTGAATTTCCTGAATATAGATATAGAGGAAACTGGCAACAAGTGGAAGGACTGGAGGGTTTGTAGATTTTTTTTTTTTTTTTTTTTAGACTGAGTCTCACTCTGTCGCCTAGGCTGGAGTGCAGGGGCATGATCTTGGCTCACTGCAACCTGTGCCTCCTGGGTTCAGGTGATTCTTCTGCATCAGCCTCCTGAGTAGCTGGGATTACAGGCACCCGACACCATGCCCGGCTACTTTTTGTATTATTCCAGAGATGGGGTTTCACCATGTTGGCCAGGCTCGTCTCGAACTCCTGACCTCAAGTGATTTGCCTGCCTCAGTCTCCCAAAGTACTGGAATTATAAGTGTGAGCCACTTTGCCTGGCTGGATTTGTGGATTTTGTTCATGTATTACCTATTTTTAAAAATAAAATAGTTGGCCTTAGAGTCCTAGCCAAAAATAAATAAATAAAATAGTATATGTATACACACTAAACATAATTTCATTTGTATATGTTGCATGTATTTCATATAAACAACTAAACACAAATCTAGTGTTATCTCTAAAATGGGGATTTAACCAAATAAGTACCCACCTGGCCTAAATCTACTAAAGAAAACACATGCTCATATAAATTTTCCTTAATAGAAGATGTTTATTACTTATACATTTTAATAGAGGTATCTATGTCTGTCTTTTTACATCTATAAACATATATATTATATAATCAATCTTTAGTGTCAGTTCATTAGAATTTATACCTTCATATCTGAAATTTAATGGTATGGCAATATGAATTGTGGCCAAGAAGAAAAGAAAAAAAGAAGTTCCCCAAAAACGATTGGAATAAAATTCTAAAAATAAATAAATAAATAAATAAATAAATAAATAAATAAATAAATAAAACGAAAAGAAGAAGGAGAAGGAGGAAGAGGAGAAAAAGCAAGGGGATTATTAATATTTTGAGTGTTTTAAATGTAATAGTTGTCAAAAAATTCTCAGACTAAATTCTATGCATTTCATTCATAGGAACTTCATAGTTGTCAAAAAATTCTTGGACTAAATTTTATACATTTCATTCATAGGAACTTCTGAAATTCTTTCTCAACAACTGCTTTTAATTCTAACCACTGCACATGATTCTAACAAACCGATTATATGGCTTTGAAATGCATAGTGGTTTAGATACAGAAAATCAGAGTCTTCCTATTGAAATGAGGCATTGAAAAGAGGAAAACTGATGCCAAAACTATTAAAAGCAGATAGAATTACTCAAACTTTAGTTACCATAAAGGGCAAATATCTGGACATTCTTTGGTATTTTCCAAGAACTACATTGTGCAATATTTGTAATGATGGTCCTGCATCATTGGGAAAAAAATAAATTATGAGTATATCTTAGCATATTCTGGTGAAGAAATTTGGAAACAATTCACTTAAATAGAGTCCCATCCAAATGTTTAAAAGTAGTGAAAGTGAATCACTTCTTGATGTTTTCTGAATGTTTCTTGATGCTTAAAGTAAAAAAATCTTACTTTAATTAATTCTCTCTCCCTTTACGTCTCTCTTTTCTCCTTCTCTCTTGTCCTCACGCCCCCCCTTCCTCCACCCCACACTTCTCCCACCACACACACATTTGCTTTTATTTATAATGCTTACTTGGTGTTTGACTTGTTTCAGACTAACTTTGCTAGCATGGTGGGCTTATATTTTAAGAAAATACGGATGTAATGAGATTTTGGTACTTGAAAATAATCTAACATTTTCATTTCATATATTAAAAAATGCATTGGTATATATTCATTATTCATTTAAGTCCAGTCAACTCTCAATTATCTCAGGTAATAGAGAGGAAGGATAGAAGGAACAGGTGAAATCTATTCCTACTCCCCAAACACAATTTTCAATCTCCTCTCTGAGTTCTTTACAAGACAGTGATACCTCCTTTCCCCTTCTTTGTAGACGCATTTCAATTGTGGAATGACCTTAAGAAAAACAACCCAAGAGAAAAAGAGAAGCAAGCACATGGATGATCTCAAATCGCTTTAAAATTAAGATGGCAAATGAAATCTTTAAGTCTACTAAAAGAAAACAAACTGAAATGATTTTTCCAATACTGTCTCTGGAAGCACAAGTCACTTCCAGATAAAACAGTTGTTTGTCTTTTGTTAAACTGCACCAACTATTTTTGCAAACCATTTAATCATTTAAAAAGCCAGCTTTTTATAAGTATAAATGTATCTTAACCTTCAGAATAGCAGTTAGATTTTTAGCGTGAATGTCTTTACACATTTTATAATCTGCAGATGAGGAGGGCCAATAAGACTTTGTTTAATAACATTAAACACTGAATTAACAAAGTCTTACAAGCCTGTCATCCAGACTGTTAGCAGTAGAACAGGCCTCCTAGCTGTTCCTTAACTAGCAATAATATTGACCTTTTTACTAAGTGTGAACAGCATTTATCCAGGGGAGGAATCAATATCGAGCTGAAACTCCAAGGTCTTAATAGCTAATCCTAAAAAACATCACTCAGTGGAGATTCTGGGATGGTAATTAGCATAAATGTAAAAATGAAAAGATCAGGTAAACAAATGTGCTCAACTTTGTATACGGTTTTTATATTTGGCATTTATTGAACACGGAGGAGAATGGGAAACAGAATTGGAAGACTGCTCTTTGTTTTCCCTAGAAAAGCTGCATTACGTAGAGTAAAATAAAATCCTTTTAGACACATAGAAAATTACACTATGATTTGACACCTATTGTGCTGAGGGCTGTCAATAATCATTGATTACTTTCTCTGTGAAGACCCAATGAAATCCTATAAACTAGTGTTAACTTCGAGGCTACAAAGGGTCAGAATATTTTAAAACACTGTTAGTGATAATGCCTTTTCTCCTTCATCTGAAGAACCTAGTCAAATGAGTGTTGTGTACAAAAGTCTGTTTTCCCCACAAGGTGATGAGGGGAGGGAAGAGGGTCAGTCCGTGAATGTGGCTGAGAAACTGTCCTAAGATAAATCATGGCAGCTCATCTGTGGGGTTGGAGGGGGCGCTATACTCTATTTGTGGTCAGGTCAATAAAAGTCAAATATTTGGAAGAAAGGAGAAAAATGTTGTCTTTCATATTTTATTTTTTAGAGAGAGGATTTCCCTCTGTCGCCCAGGCTGGAGTGCAGTGGCATAATCATAGCTCACTGTAGCCTGGAACTCCTGGGCTCAAGCGGTCCTCCTGCCTTGGTTTCCCAAAGCGTTGGGATTACAAGTGTGAGCAACCCTGTCCAGCCAGTAATTTTTTAAAATGTAAAAATAGAAGAAAGAAGAGTGTATACCATGGATGGAATTTTTCTAGCTTTATGGTCAAGACTTTAAGAACTGAGGAAACGTGTTACTTGTGGCCCGGGCTGGGGTCTTGAGAGATAAGCTGAATTAAATGTTAACTCTATTTACAATCAATTGGTCACCAATCCTTCCTCTATGGCTCCACCTTCCTAAGTAAATCTGTTACAACAAACAGAGCTTGGATTCTCCAGCCAGTCTTAAGGTATGTCAAGACAGCCTCCTTCAAGATAAGGAAATGAATCCCTTACAACTGCCTTCCTTGAAATGGGGAAACTGGCTTTCGGTGGCAGAATCCCAATGGTATATTAGAAAATCAAGGACCTAAGGAAAAAGCTCCTTTGCCATCTACCCATAGAAGCATGTCCATTTGCGGGTCCACATTTGTCTCAGTGTGTTATCTTTCCATTGCACGTGCATCCATAAACACTTTCTCCTCTTTCGTGAATATGAACATCCTTCTTCAATTGAGTACATGCCCTTTAAAAAGGTGTTCTGTATTTGGCTTTCAAGGATCTGGCCATTCTAGACAAAAAGGCACCAGAGGAGTTCCTCTGATTTATCATGTCTATGATCCATGAATTAAAAGGCCTCAGTGGGTGAGACCATTATGGTTTTATTGCTTCTGGAAGCCGAGTACTACAGAGTGTGTGAAGAGAAGCTGGCATTAATGCCTGAACAATAAAAGTCCCTAAATGCGGATTTACCTGTCAGACTGAATTGGCTCTGAAAGAATGATTAAAAAAACTTGTATATCCAGATATAGAGTCTTTGTATTCCAAAGTTTTAATAAAAATCTACAAAATTTTCATATGAAACCATGAGAGAATTCTGCATAACTATTTGTTTTCCATTGTTAGTTGACATGCTTTACTTTAGATTTTAAAAAATTGAGAATACCTACAAAAAATTACATGGAAGCCTTCAATATGCTAACAATACACTTTTCACTTCTTAGTTGGTTAAGCTGTCCTGAAATTGTAGATTTTCACAACATCATAGTCTAAAAGTTACTTATTCTAAGAAAATTATAATGGCCTTATAGTTGCTATAGTTTGGATCATCTATTTGTTCCTCAGGTTCAGACTAGCCTAAGTCTTAATTATGCCAAATCGTCAATGTCTATTCAATCTTTTTACATCTTTAGAGAATTCCGTTATTTTAGTTTGAAAGCTCATCAGGCATCATACTGACATCACATATGGGAAGACTTCTGTTATGATTACCACCAACCCCTTGTCCATATCGAAAACCCCATTCCTTAATTCTGGATTAGGCTTTCAAGGTTCTGACAGAGCTACCGGTCCAGCGCAGTGGCACATGCCTGTAATCCCAGCACTTTGGGAGACCAAGGCAGGTTGATTGCTTGAGCCCAGGAATTTGAGAACAGTCTGGGGAATTAGGTGAAACCCATTCTTTCCAAAAAGAAAAAAAAAATTAGCTGGGTGAGCTGGTGCATGCCTGTGGTCCCACCTACTCGGGAGGCTGAGGTGGGAGGATCACTTGAGCCTGGGAGGTGGAGGTTGCAGTCAGCTGAGATCACACCACTGCGCTCCAGCCTGGGTGACAGAGCGAGACCCTGTCTCAATAAATAAAAAAAAATAAAAGAGCTACTAAAGTCACTGTATTCTTGAATAGGGATCAGTGCAAATAGTAAATATTTTTGCTTTGCAGGCCAGCTCCTCAGCTCTGCCATGGTAGGAGGAAGGCAATCATAGACAAGACATAGATGATGAGCATGCATGGCTGCATTCCATGACATTTTATTCATGGACACTGAAATGTGAATTTCATGTTTTTTTTTTTTTTTTTTTTTTTTTGAGACACAGTCTTGCTCTGTCACCCAGGCTGGAGTGCAGTGGCATGATCTCAGCTCACTGCAAGCTCTGCCTCCCAGGTTCAAGCAATTCTCCTGCCTCAGGATCCCGAGTAAAATTTCACATAATTTTTATGTCACATTTTATTCACTTTTCCCCTAACTATTGATAAACTCCATTCTTACCTTGTGGGGGTACAAAAAGAGGTGGTAGGCTGGATTTGGCACATGGGCCATAGTTTGCCTACTCCTGTTCTTGAAGATGCAATTACATGATTTCTAAGCCTCATCCACACATGTAATTTCAGAGGAGAGGGTCATTAATTTTAATTCACTTTCCTTTCTAAACATCAACACATTTCATAGAGTACTTTCTGTTACAAGGTCTGGAGGACAAGGGAGGAAAGTGAAATTCAGACCTCGGTATGGTGTCCTTAACTCAGTCATGTAACCAAGGCAGCTGTGAGCTGCAGGTGTGCACCTATTCTGGGCTACATTACTATAGACACATCTGGGAAGCAATATCATACTCTTCACCTTGTTTTTATGCCAAAATGCATTGATGTCTTTATGGGTTCTATATACCAACATTTTAATTAATTTTCTTTCATAGTATGTGAGGTTAGGTGTCATATTTTTCTTTCTGTCATGGTGAGAATAAGTTAGTATTCAAAACTATTTGTCTATATTTTCCACATCTCCAGATTCTATATATAGTAGCTATATAAATTATATAATATAATCACTATATGCAGTGATTTTAAACTATATAATATGATCACTATATGTAGTGATTATAAATTATAGTATATATATTATACTATATGTGGCATAATTATGACTATAAGTTATATAGAGTAAAGCAAAATTTATAAATTATACATAAATTATAGGCATAAACGTATATAAAATATAATTAAATATATAATTATACATAAATTATAGTATAATCATAATATCTGGATCAAGCTAATATGAAATTCTTTTTTAGCAAAATGTTAGTGTAATCATTCTCAAATTATACTTTCTAACTATGTTTTTTGGTAGAATTGTGGCCTAATATGCTGGCTATATAAATTAACTGCAGATACTAAAGCTGGTATAATTAGCATGGTATTGATTTAGAAATATTAGTAGATAATAAAATACTTTAGGTATAAGAAATTGAATTAAGTACTCTTATTCGTATACTTTTCTTGATGATGACTTTTCTATTTCATTATTCTAATATAAAAATAGACTAAAAATACGCCTTAGCTAACGAAATGATTTGTAATGAAACTTGAGGTTGCTTATTTTAAGGAATGCTAAAGGGCAAGAGCTGAGAGATCATATTTTGAGTTTTGCGAGTAGTTATACATTGCATGCTCTCTTGGCTTCCTCATTGACTCTTTCCACATAGCAATTGTAATTGGAATGGTCATCTTTGGACTTATTTGTTTCCACAATCCCACCCACCCCTCCCCATATTAACCTACAAGATCTTGGAAGGGAGGGAAGAGGTCTTATTCATTCCATATTCCCAGGACTGAGCAAAATGCTTAGATTAGTGTAGATGCTTAACACATTTTTGTAAACGACTGAATTGCATTATTTTGTGATTCAACTTGTTTGGATTCATTATAAGAATGTTGTATTTCCCAAGTCTACCTTTATAAAGAGGAAACAGTATTCCTCATTCAGTTGTCTTTGCTTCCAGGAAATGAAGAAAAAAAAATCCCATATATCTGAAGTCCTCTTATTGTAGCCTTCCTGTCAAAACTTCATCACCTAGACATGTGAAAGCCCTCAATGTGAACTGCCACAGCTGTAGGTATTTTAGAAGCAGATAAATGTTTTCTATAACTTCCAGTATAAACGGGATGGCTATGAGACTGTGGGTAAGATCGAGATGTAGGTGGCTGAGAGCTGGGAATAGCAGCAGGGTATGGTGCAAGCTGGGCACATGCTCTGATGCTGTAAACGGAGTGACAAGCAGGCAAGTCTAAGTGGAGATTCAAGCAATTGCAGGGGTTAACGGAGCCTGTAAAAAGTTATGTCACTTGTTTTACTAGTACTGTATCTGAGATGCTTCTCTGATTGTGATAAAGTACAGAAAAATGTCAAAACAAATTCAAAGTGACTTGAAGAACCTTGATTTATGCTCCTTGAAAATGCTAAGCATTTCATTGTATTGCACTTACCTATCTAAAAAATGGGTAAAGTAACAATTTAAATATTCCAAGGACTGTGAAACTATTTGGAAATCAGTCCTTTAGTTACACAGTGGCTCTGACTGAACCCCTCTCTTGAAGTTAAGCATCATAAGGAAAAAGTTTAAGCCTACTCAGTAAATCAAGAAACTTCCTAGTAGATTTTCTTCAACTCACTCAGAAATGTGATTAATAGGAAAAAAAAAAAAAAGGAGAATCTTTTAAAGTGCCTGCCCTTCTTTAAAAGCCTGTGACTTTCCTCGCTTCGTGGACAGATTTATCCTTCACTGGACTGATGAGCTCTGTGACTCCAAGAGGGCAATGCCATTTGCAGGACAGTTCTCCAGGTGGCCTTGGGCCAACCCAGTGTCCTCAAACTTTCCACTTCCAGTTCTCAAGAATGACTGTCGAATGTGCCAGGAATGCAACATCCTGAGAAAAGGGGGAACTGGCCAAACAACCCAGGCTAGAAACCCTCAGAAACAGGATGTCCTTCGATGTTTCAGCCCAGCAGTCATGTGACGCCTGGGGCGCAAAACCCAGGGTGGCCTGCTTTCCGGGGTCCCTCAGCTGCGGTGCAATTAAGGCATGAGCAGATGAGACTCTATCCTCCTGGGCAGCTTTCCAGAGCCTTGGGGGATCCGCTCATCATGAATGCTGGGTTTTTGTCCCTTGCTGTTTATCTGTAAGTAATAAATCCACTCTGTGTAGTTAGTGTGTGTGTGTGTGTGTGTGTGTGTGTGTTTCTGTTTCACCAGACTCAGGCAAGTAGTAACCAGTGCACAGTGAACCTGCCTCATACCACTCTCTTTTGTTAAATAAGGAAAGTTCCATACAGTAGAATATATTCTAGACAAGTACAAACTAGATGGAGCGGGCCAGGCGTTTGACAGGAGGTAAGCAGGGAAATCCGAGAGCAACTCTCAGCTTACTCCTTGGGACTGTATTGTTGTTGCAGAGTTCTTCACTTTCACCTTTTCTTCAATATTCCAAGTTTTCATCTGGAGATATTATCTCACCCTTGGTGTCTCGTGAACTGAAGTATGGTTCTGGTTTTATTTCTGCACATAGTAAGCCAGTTTCCCACAGCTAATACTGATATGAATACTAACACTATTTAATAGTAATCTCTTACACAGCACTTGTTATGCTCCAAGCTTCAAAGGTGCTCATATTTGGATGTGGTATTTAATATTGTTCTTAAACTACCTCGAAGACTCTAAAAAACCGATTTCAGGCCTTCACTCATGGATTAGCACCCTACTGAAGAAATAAATGCAAGGCAACCTCTTGCCAGCCTCAAGCAAATATATGTCACCTATAGGACATTTATTTTGATGGCCAAGGTGGTTTTTCCAAAGACAGAAGTCTGACTGGAGGCTATCTTTTGGGAGTGTTTCTTTCTTCATTTTATTTTTTATTTTTGGGGACAGGGGTCTCGCTCTGTCACCCAGGCTGGAGTGCAGCGGTCCAACCACAGCTTACTGCAGCTTTGACTTCCTGGCTCATGTGATCCTCCCACCTCAGCCTCCTGAATAGCTAGGACTACAGGCGTGTGCTACTACACCTGGCTAATTTTTGTCTATTTTGTAGAGATGGGGTTTTGCCATGTTGCCCAGGCGGGTCTCAAACTGTGGGCTCAAGCAATCCACCCACCTCGGCCTCCCAAAGTGCTGGGATTCCAGGTATGAACCACTGTGCCCTCAAGGATTTAACCTTGCCCTAGAAGAGGTCTGGCCTTTGCCCTGGAGGTAATATTGATTTGCTAGGGGTTGGTTGGGGGGTGGGCTAGCCAGATTGTGACAGTTTGATTTAGCGCGAGGCATACCACACCTGAAGGTGAAGGCTAGCCATCCCCAAAGTCCAACAGTGTGATTTAGAGTAGGAGATTTGTTTCGTATAAATGTATAGGGTACAAGAGCAGTTTCATTACATGCATACACGGCACAGTGGTGAAACCAGGGCAGTTAGGACATCCTTCACCCGACTAATGTACATTGTACCTATTAAGTAATTCCCCATCATCCCATTCCCTCACTCTTCCAAGTCAAACTTCCAGGTCAAGGATGGGAGCGTTGAGTCAGGCCACCTGGATGCAGAGATCAGTCATGTGGACAATCAATCAATCCGCTACATAAAGGTGCCAAATATAAATTCTGACTACTGAGGCTTGGGTGAGCTTCGCTGGTTGGCAGTGCTCTGTGTGGATTGTCACATGCGGATACTGGGAGACTGATGAGCTCTGACTCCATGGGAGGGAGACAATGACAGCTGTGTGTGGTACTTCTGCAGTCTCCGCCTTATGTACGCCTTCCTTTGGCTGCATTTGATCTGTGTCCTTTCCCCTTAATAAACCATAACAGTGAGGACCACAGTTTCCGTGAGCTCTGTGAGTCCCTGTAGCAAATTATTGAAACTGATGATGGTTTCGGGAAACCCTCAGACTTGTAATTTGTGTCAGAGTTAAGGGTTGTCTTGTGTCGACTATTCCTTTTAAAGTGAGTAGTTGGCTCAAACTCCTTGCAGTAAGCACAGATTCAAACTCCAGCATCAGAATTTCCTGGGAGGGATTATTTAAAATGCAGCCTCCTATTGCCACTCAAACCTACTGAATAAGAAAGGTGGGGGAGGGCTGGGAAACTGCATTGCCATTATTATTTTTATTTGAGACAGTGTCTTGCTCTGTTGCTGAGGCTGGAGTGCAGTGGCACAACCACAGGTCACGGTAGCCTGGACTTCCTGGGCTCAACCAATCCTCCCGCTTCAGCCTCCCGAGTAGCTGGGACTATTGGCAGGCACCACCATACCCAGCTCATTTTTAAAACATTCGGTAAACAGGCTCTCCCCACCTTGGCCAAGCTGGTCTAAAACTACTGGGCTCAAATGATTCTCCTGTCTCCATCTTCCAAAGTGCTGGGATTACAGGCAGAAGCTGCATCACTAACAGGCTTCCCTGGTGATTCTTATGCACTGTGAAGTTGAATCCTACTGTTTTCAATGAGAGTGAGAACTGAATCTTAGGAGAAATTAACCTGATCTATGACAAAAAATACACCAGAGAGTCCCGGCGTGGTGGCTCACGCCTGTAATTCTAGCACTTTGGGGGGGCCAAGGTGGGTGGATCACCTGAGGTCAGGAGTTCAAGACCAACCATGGCCAACATGGTGAAACCCCGTCTCTACTAAAAATACAAAAAATTAGCTGGGTCCGGTGACAGGCGCCTGTAATCTCAGCTCCTTGGGAGGCTGAGGCAGGAGAACCCCTTGAACCCGGGAGGCGGAGGTTATAGTGAGCCAAGAATGCGCCGCTGCACTCCAGCCTGCGAAACTCTGTCTCAAAAAAAAAAAAAGAAAAGTCAACACTGATAACCCTGGATGATCTGTTAGGAAGGGTCTAATGGACGGTTATTCCTTTCTCAGTTCTCTGGCTTTTTACAGAAAAGGTGACAGTCACTTTCCAGGTCCCTGAAAGGAGCGACCTACAAGATGTGGAGATGGGATTCACCAAAGAAGAGTCGAGGTGGCTGGATCATGTGGAATAATAAGCACCTGGTCTCGCCTGGATTTCTGGTTTCCACTGGGACTCACTGGATCAGAGAATTTGGGTTCAGGCCCGTGGTGCCCTGGCTCTGGCTTCCAGTATTTTTGGGAGCTGGTGGTGTGCATTCCTTCCTGATCCAATGTTCAGCGACATCACCTTGGCAGGCTGAAAGTGGTCATGGTGTGAGTGTTTACACCACAGTATATTACATCACCACAGTGGGTGTTAAATATTCACGAGCACTTCACTGGTGCAAGCCCAGGATAGTGCTAAAGGGAGGCAATGACATTTTCTCATCCTTTTACCTGATTGAATAAAAGCTGTGATTTCCATTAAGACACCTGGACTCTGGAAGAATGCAGAGTGCAATATCTGCAAATACAAAGAGCACCCGATAAAATAAAGGACATTTGCATATCTGTGTCAATCTGGGAAAGACAGTATTCATTTTAATTTTATGAGTGACATTACAGAAAGGTTGAAAGGGGCCATTTAGATATCAAGTATTATTTGTCACTCAGTATTCTTATAACCATTATTATAATGGCACAACCATAATGGTTTAAACACAGGCTTAGCAGTAAAGCTTTGATGTCAGAAGAAGGAGTTTTTCTGAAGTTGGATGAAGGGTATTCCTTTCCTTCGGCTTTGCTGTCAGCAGAAAAAAAGGGACTGCTGTGGGCAGGGCACTGAGTGACGGCCAGTGCTGGATTGCAGGCTTTGTGTGTAGGACTTTGCCTAATAGTGAAGATGTAGGTGAGCCATGAATTGTATGTTCCCTGGTATTTCATTCTACTTTATCTTTCACTGTAATTTGAAATTTTGAGCTAAGAAATGTCATTATGAAGGGGCCATGGATTGAACTTAAAGCTAATGCTGTCAGACGAATGTAAAATTCTGTTTTTCTGAACTTAATTATTAAGATCTTACAGGTGAAATCAAAGAACAATTGATTTCTGCCTTTGTTCTAGTCAGATTTTAGTATTTAAAATATTTATCTAGTGCCTTGGGCAATATTCAAAGTGTATCTTAATTGGGTTTACATTTTAATTCTCTGGAATGAACTCACTAGGCATACTTATATGTCCAGAGACTTTTTAGATGGTGAGCCTACTTCTTAGAACTGTATAGATTAATGTATTTATAGGAAATGTGTAAATGCCAGTTTAGTATAATTTCCATGAAACATTTTTTTAAGTGGGTCAACTTTTAGACTTGTAAAAAACATTGTTTTGTAAACTTTTTATTTTTAATGGAAAGAATAAACATAGTCATAACTTTTCATAAAGCTAAGTCTCTTTAATACTGTCTCCTTAAATTGCCACTGTTGTTGTTACGGTTTTCTGGTGGAAAAGGTAATGCAGTTGAGAGGCTAGGGAATATTTATTGAGCACTTACTGAGTGCCAGATGTGCTCCTAAGTACAGTACTTGATGTGCCTTATCTCATTTAATCCTCCCACTAACCCTGGGAGATAAGCACAATCCTGATCCCAGTTTATAGATAAGGAGACTGAAGCTTACAGAGGCTAGGAAACCGGCCAAGGTCAGATTCTGAGAGGCAGAGGCAGAGGCAGGCTCAGACCCAGATGGTCTGATACCCCAGGCTGTGCTCTTAACTCCCTTTCTATTTTGTCTCATACTCCATACAATACAAAGCAAGGGAAGACCTCAGAATTATTTCTCCACAGACACATGACTCAGAAACAATTTCAGCACAATTCGAGGAGTTCCCAGGAAAGATCGCTTTTTTTTTCTGTCATTTCATAAGATGAGATTAAATTCTTAAAAATCGCATTTTGATTCTTGGCCATGACATTAGACAGGACATCCCAAATACTTAAATACCAAGCTTTGTCTACTAATCATTGCCAGTAATTGATCACTTAATGGATCAATTGAACAAATCTAGCAGATCCACAAAGTCATCCTCAAGGGCTTCTGATCCCATGCAGACACATGAGAGGCCATCTCCCAACACCAAGTAGTCTGATTACCATCATCAAGACCAGCTTCCTTACTTCAGGGTACCAATGGTCTATGGCTCTTCTATTTTTTAAATAAACTGCTGGAGCCTCTTATGCTCTCACTAGCTGGCAGCTCAGTGTCTCCTTCACAACCCACCCCCTAGCGATTCCCTTACATATCTGGCCTCAGCTGTGTCGCACCAGGTTGTAGCCATCTGAGTTCATATTCACAGATTCTGTATCAGCTATTGTTCCTGAGTGCCTGGGCTATGCCAGGTGGCTGGACCCCAGGAGACTTGCACCCTCAGCCCCGGCTCTCTGAGAGCGAGCACTCCCTCCAGGATGCTTAGGCTGCAGAGTTAAGCACTGGACACAGTCAAGACTCTTCTACTTAAAAATCAATCATTTTTAATTGACAAATAATAATTATATATATATATGGGGCACAATGTGATGTTTATATATATGTATACATTGTGGAATGATTATACAGTATCGAGCTGAGTAATATATCCATCACCTCACATACTTGCCATATTTTTGTGGTGAGAACATTTAACATCTATTCTTTTTAGCGATGCTGAAATATACACTACATTATTATTAGTTATGGTCACCTTGCTGTCCAGTAGATCTGAAAACGGATTCCTCCTGTCTAACGGGAACTTTGCACTCTTTGGTCAACTATTCCAGCCACCCTGCCCACCATCCCCGCTGCCTCTGGTAACCAACATTCTCCTCACTACTTCTATGAGTTCAACTTTTTAAGATTCCACATATAAGTAAAGTGAAGTCATGCAGTCTTGACTATTTTGATATTCAGTTCCTGTAAGGAAGGTCTAGAGGGCTGGGCTAAGGTCAGATGATGAGAGGGTGAGATGCCATGGAAAAGGGCTTGGAGTTTGAGTTTCACTCTATAAGCAGTAAGTATAACTATTGAAGATTCCATCCTTCCTTCCTTCCTCCCTCCCTTCCATCCTTCCTTCCCCTTCCTTCCTTCCTTCCCCTTCCTTCCTTCCCCTTCCTTCCTTCCCCTTCCTTCCTTCTTTCCTTCCTTCCTTCCCTC
>NW_012106697.1:2390657-2392107 GCF_000951045.1 Mandrillus leucophaeus | reverse complement strand
TAGAGATGGGGTTTTGCCATTTTACCCAGGCTGGTTGTTAACTCCTGGGCTCAAGTGAGCTTTTCACCTTGGCCTCCCAAAGTTCTGGGATTATACGTGTCAGCCACCAGGCTCGGCCAACTATTTAAGATTCTGGGTAAGGATGAGACATGAAGAAATGGATGTCTCATGTGAGAGCATTGAAATGGAAAGGAAAAGATGGTTTATGATCCTGACATTTTAGAGAGCCTGTAAGCATATCACCACGCTCTGCGAACATGGGGTGAAATCAGACATTTTGTTGGTGGTCTTGGTGGCAGATTCAGGGGAATCTGGAGTCAGAGAAGAGAATTAAAGGCGAATTGTGTGTTAGACTTTCCCAGGGTACCATAAACAGAAATGTATGTAACTTACCTGCAGTTAATTTACATGAGGGGATAAGGTAGGACACTGCCCATCTCAGCCACTATAGGTCAAGTCTTGCAGGACGGGAATTTTAGAAGTGCCGAGCATGGCTCTAAAGGTACAATTGTTCAGCTACTCTTGCCTTTTCTTCTGTTCCCAGGCAGCCCTGCCCCTGCTTTCCTCTTCAGCTTATAACTTCTGTTTGCTCATGGATTCTACCGCCTTAGAACTTCTGATTACTGCCTTTTTCTCTTCTCTCTCTTTAAGTTCATCCATCTGTTCTCTAAATCAGAAGTCACCAAACTTTTTCTCTAAAAGTCAAGATAGATATTAATAGTAAATATTTGAGTCTTCGCAGGCCCTGTGATCTCTGCTGTCATGACGCAAGGATGCCCTTGTAGTACAAAAGCAGCCTTGGGCAGCATGAAAATGGATTGGCCTGGCTGTGTTCCAATACAACTTTATTTATAAACAATGAGATTTGAATTTCATATAGGCTCAACATGGTACAAAATATTCTTCTTTTATATTTTTTCAACCATTTATAAAGGTAAAACCTAGTCTTAGCTTATGGTCCATATAAGGACAGATGGTATGGCTGAATATGGCCTGTAGGCTATAGTTTGTCTCTCCCTGGTCTAGATTATTCTCTAATTTACATTTATATTTTGCAATAGAGGATACTTACTGGTTTAACCAGTGATCACATTTAAGGTCTTGGGTTTTGAAGTGTTTTAAATTAATTTTTTAATTTTAAATTTTCATGGACACATAAGAGTGGTGCACACATGGCAGAGCATGGTGGCTCACGCCTGTAATCCTACCACTTTGGGAGGCCAAGGTGGGCGGATTGCCTGAGCCCTGGAGTTTGAGACCAGCCTGGGAAACACGGTGAAACCCTGTCTCTACTAAAATACAAAAAAAAATTAGCCAGGTGTGGTGGCATGCACCTGTAGTCCCAGCTACTTGGGAAGCTGAGGCAGAAGAATTGCTTGAACCCAGGAAGTGGAAGTTGCAGTGAGCTGAGATCACCCCACGGCACTCCAGCCTGGGCGACAGAGCAAGA
>NW_012106697.1:2387514-2390607 GCF_000951045.1 Mandrillus leucophaeus | reverse complement strand
AAAAAAAAAAAAAAAAAAAGAGTTGTAGAACAATATATAAAATAAACCTATGTTTATAGTCACATGAAAAACTGTATTTATATCTGCTCAGGAAAATCACTTGAACCCAGGAGGTGGAGGTTGCAGTGAGCCAAGATTGTGACACTGCACTCCAGCCTGGGTGCCCAGCGAGTCTGTCCAAAAAAAAAAAAAAAAAAACAAAGAAGAATAAACAAACAAACAAAAAACATAGAGTTGTACCCATATTTATGAGGTACATGTGAAATTTTTATACAAGCATACAATGTGTAACAATCAAATCAGGGTAATTGGAATATCGATCACCTCACTTATTTATCATTTTTTGGTGTTGAAAACATTTCAATTATATTCTTCTAGTTATTATGAAATATACAATAAATTGTTGTTAACTATAGTTGCCCTATTGTGTTACTGAACACTAGATTGTATTCCTTCCATCTAGTTGAAATTTCAGACCCATTAACCACCCTCTTCTTATCTCCCCTTTCCCACTACCCTTCTCAGCCTCTGGTTACCACAATTCTACCCTCTACTTCAAAGAGATCAACTTTAGATTCCACATATGAGTGAGAACATGTGACATTTGTCTTTCTGTGCATGGTTTATTTTACACAATCCCCACTTCCATCAGTGGTGTTGCAAATGACAGGATTTCATGCTTTCTATGGCTGAATAGTACTCCGTTGTGTATAGGTACCCTATTTTCTTTATTTATCTGTCCTTTGATAGACATTTGGGTTGATTCCATGTCTTGGTTATTGTGAATAGTTTTGCAGTAAACACGAGAACACAGATATCTCTATGATACACTGATTTCCTTTCTCTTGGGTATATATCTAGCAGTGGGATTGCTGGATCATAGGGTAATTCTATGTTTAGATTTTTGAGGAACCTCCATACTGTTCTCCATAGTGGGTGTATTAATTTACAGTCCCACCAACAGTGTATGAGGGTTCCCCTTTCTTTGCATCCTCCCCAGCATCTGTTATTATTCATCTTTTTGATAAAAGCCATTTTAACTGGAATGGGATAATATCTCACTGTGGTTTTGATTTGCATTTCTCTGATGATTAGTAATGTTGAGCTTTTTTTCCCATATACCTGTTGGCCATTTGTATGTCTTCTTTTGAGAGATGTCTATTCAGATCTTTTGCCCATTTAAAAATTGGATTGTTTGGGATTTTTTTCTTTCCTGTTAAGTTGTTTGAGTTCTAGGTTGGACGTTTTCTTGGGGTCTGAATTCCAGGTCTAGATGCACTTATTAGTTCTATAAACTAAAGCACGTTATGCAAATTTTGGGGGCTTCATTTTTTTTCCCTTTGGTAAACTGAAGATAGCATTAATTCCTAATTCAATGAGTTGGTGCTGGAACCAAACCAGAGACAATGGTGTTAAAGTGCTTAGCTCAGAACTTGGCACATAGTAGGTAAACACTCAGTAAGCGTTCGCTATGATGATGATGATGATGATGATGACAAGATACTCCGTGGGCCTTTCCTGGCTTGCACGGGGCCAACCTATGCCAGGGTGACCCAGGAGAGAAGGGCCTTAGTCTATTTTGTTCATTTATAACACATGATATTAGCTGCTTAATAAATATATGTTGAGTAAATCTACAAATCCCCAGTTCTATCAACTAGTGTAGAGTAGCAGAGACCCACGAAACACTGCATAGTGACCTATATATGAAGAATCTCAGGTAACTACTCTCTCAGAAGGGGTCGGAGGAGCACTCAAGGCATCATGTCCTGGGCTGTAATTGTGACTAATATACATTGATCATCCAACATAACAAACAAGGAAGAAGAAACACTTTGGAGGGCAGAGCCAAGGGAGGCGCAGAAGGACAAGAGTTGTTGACATGGAGGTAAAGAAGTTACTTCAGGAAGAGGAGAACTAACAGAGTAAAAAGAAAAGCTTCTCTAAGTGCTTTATTAGTTTTAAACCATTTTCATTGTAAAGAAAAACAGAGACACATAAAACATAGAAATCACATGCATGGCTTAATAAATTATGAGAAGGCAGACACCACTCAGGTCAAGAAATTGAACCTTGTCAGCCACACGGAAACCACCCTGCATAGCCCTGTCCCAGTCGCAAACCCCCTCTCTCACTGTAAGTACAGTAATTATAACCCTCACTTTGACAGTAATAACTTTCTTGAGGTTTTAAAAACATAGTTTTATCACCCTGATGTGCATTCCTCAAAATACAGTTTACTCCTACCCATGACAAAAGTGGATGTCTTTAAGTCTCTTTTTAATGTATAGATTTCTCCACCATCCCTTTCATTTTACTCCATTAGGTTGATGAACTCGGGCTGTTTAACCTGTAGAGTTTCCCATAGTCTGCATTTTGCTGATTGATACTCTTGGTGCAGTTCAACACGTTCCTCTGTCTTTCGAATTTCCTGCAAATTGGCAGCTGAATCCAGAGATTGGATCAGACCCAGGTTTGATCCCTTTGGCAAGTCTAAAGGTGGTCTTTATACGCTCTAGTGTTTCTCCTGGCTTAGTCATCAAGTCGCCATTTCAGTAATTATTTTTGGCAGGATGGTAAAGGATGCACAATATCTGATTGTCTCACTTCTTGTGGGTTTAGCATCCATTGCTGCTAATTGTCCATAATATGTACTCATTCATTTGTGGCTGCAAAAATAGTGCTATTCTAATTCTATCATTTCTTTTTCATTTATTAGTTTAAATACTTAAATAGACATGTTCTTTCTTCTTCGATTTGGCTCCTATTTGATATAGTTATTTTCCTTTATTTACTAGGTTTGAAGATAAATTTGTTCCTATCTTGTGAAATAGATTTAAAAAAAAAGAGCATTGTAAACTCATGGATTTAAACACATTTTATAGCTTTAAATGCGTTATAATGATGATCAGTAATGAAGTTTAATTTGTCCCATCTTTAGAGTGTGGGGCCTTCTTCATTCACTCTGAGTCCTTATGGCATGACCCTTGTAGTGATTGATAGTTTCTTTGCTATTACCTAATATAAAATGTTCCTTACTTATCTTATACATTTCTTTTTCTTTTTTCTTTTCTTTTCTTTTCTTTTTCTTTT
>NW_012106697.1:2384607-2387317 GCF_000951045.1 Mandrillus leucophaeus | reverse complement strand
ATTTTTATGGACATATAATAGTTATACATATTTATAGGGTACATGTGAAATTTTTATACAAGCATACACCATGTAATGATCAAATTAGGGTAACTAATAGTTACCTCAAGAATTTATATATTTTTTGTTTTAGGAACTTTTCAATTCCACTCTTCTAGTTATTTTGAAATACACAATAAATTGTTAACTATAGTTATCCTACTGTGCTACTGAACACCAGGTATTATTCCTTCTGTCTAACTGAACACCAGGTATTATTCCTTCTATCTAACTGGACTTCTGTATCCATTGATCAGTCCCTCTTTATCTTCCCGTCCCCAATACCCTTCCCAGCCTCTGGTAACCATCATTCTACTCTCAACCTCCACGAGGTCAAATTTTTAAGCTTTCATGTATGAGTGAGAACAAATAATATTTATTTTTCTGTGCCTGGTTTATTTCACTTAACAGAATGTCCTCTAGTTCCATTCATGTTGCCGCAAATGACAGGATTTCATTCTTTTTTACGGCTAAATAATATTCCTTTGTGTATGTGTGTAATATTCCAATGTGTACCACATTATCTTTATCCATTCATCTGTTGATGGGTACTAGGTTGATTCTGTATCTCGGCTATTGTGAATTGTACTGCATTAAACATGGGAGGGCAGGTATCTCTTCGATACACTGATTTCCTTTCTTTTCGATATATACCCAGCAGTGGGATTGCTAGATCATTTGGTAGTTCTGTTTTTAGTTTTGTGAGGAATCTCCATACTGTTTTCCACGTGGCTGTGCAAATTCACATCCCCACCAACAGCGTACTAGTGTTCTTTCTCCACATACTTGACAGCATCTGCCTGTCTTTTGGTCACTTTCTCTTGAATGCCTTTTGTGTATTTATTTATTTTAGATGTTTAAACATTTCCTTTTTTTTTAACCTTCTATTTCTTGTAAGCCATTATCTATTGTGTTCATAAGCTCTAGTGTTCCTTCTAGTTTAGTCTTCATTTCTGAAATGATTTTTCCTTTAATTTCTGATTCTTTCCTGAAGCCTGTCATCTCATTTCTGCACTTTTCCATTTCTGATTCATGTTGCTCTTTCATGTATTATGTCATTATCTTAATGTCTTAGGTTGTTTTGAAATAGCGGGTTTCTGTTTTGATCTTTTTTGAGGACACATCTTTCTAGTGTGCTTTCATTGTCTGTTGGGGTATTATTCTATGACTTGTTCTCTTCTTATCATAACATTGTATGAGATTTGACCGCAATACTTTTCTGTTGTTCATGTCTATGTGAAATTAGTCTTCTTGAACTTTAAGAATGAGGCTGGCTGGCTGGGTGCCGTGGCTCACGCCTGTAATCCCAGCACTTTGGGATGCCGAGGCGGGCGAATCACAATGTCAGGAGTTCGAGACCAGCCTGGCCAACATGGTGAAACCCCATCTCTACTAAAAACGTACAAAAATTAGCCGGGCATGGTGGCATGTGCCTATAATCCCAGCTACTCGGGAAGGTGAGATGGGAGAATTGCTTGAACCTGGGAGGTGGAGGTTGCAGTGAGCTGAGATGGCACCACTGCGCTCCAGCCTAGGGAACAGAGCAATACTCCATTGCAAAAAAAGAAAAAAAAAAAAAAAAGAATGAGTCTGGCTTCAGGGTAGCTGTTCTAACTTCACAGATCTCCCTCTTCTGTTGCTCCTCTGTAGCATTCATGAGTATGATGGCTTGCTCTCTGAGACTTCTTGGCTCTCTTCAAGCCCTCTTCCTGTCGGTGACTTCATCTCTTTTGTCTCTGTCCTACTCAGTGTTGACTCCACTGCCCACTATTTCTGTGCTGTGTGGGGCCCAGGGCTTCACTGTGATTTCTGTGGGCCCTAGGCCTCTGTAGATTCCTTCCTCTATTAAAAATGTTAAAAATTATATTTTACAACTGCATTGAATATAAAGGCAAATCTATTATATATAAAAACATTTTCTTTGACCTAGAAGTGCATTGTTCTCTTTTGATTTTAAAAGAAATTGAAATTTTTCATGGTTTCCTAAAAGTACTGTGGGTCCCTGACATTGGGTCTACAGTGCCCCATGGATGACTCAGCCCTGGAGGACGCTGTTGTGGAAGCGAGCCCTGGTGGGTGGTTTTTGAGTATTCCTAGTGGCTAGACTATTTCAGCCCCTTCTTAGCCTTTCTGGGCCCCTTGCACTCACTTGGTACTGGATTGGCAAAACCCTCCCCATTTTAGCTGTTCTTCTCAAATGAATCATGCTTTCCTGCAAGTGGAAGTTTGCATGTTGGCTCTATGGGGGCTCATGTTCCCTGGCTTCTCAGATGCCACCTGTCTCTGCACTCTGCCTCCTTCTGCACAGGTGTTCCTATCACGTAGTTCTTTTGGCTACGGGTGGTTTGCCCCCACTTACCTGTACTCTGATGTGTGTGGACATGTTATCATCTAGCTTTGTCACAAATGTTGTCTAGGGAATTTTGGTTTGGGAATCTAGTTGTTCTGTTTCTTTTGATGTGTGGTTTCAGAGAGACTGAAAAACTGTATTGCTCCTGCCACCATCTTTCTAAGAGCTTTGAATAAACTTCCCGTCTCAATAATTCATGAGAACCTCTTCAATTGTCCCGCAAGTCCAGAGTGAGATCCCATTGCTTCCAAATATCCTCCTTTCTAAAATTCTAACGATAAAGGATTAATTTGGAGGTGACTAGCGTGCTTTAAAGACGCC
>NW_012106697.1:2372037-2384557 GCF_000951045.1 Mandrillus leucophaeus | reverse complement strand
AAAAAAAAAAAAAAAAGAATGAGTCTGGCTTCAGGGTAGCTGTTCTAACTTCACAGATCTCCCTCTTCTGTTGCTCCTCTGTAGCATTCATGAGTATGATGGCTTGCTCTCTGAGACTTCTTGGCTCTCTTCAAGCCCTCTTCCTGTCGGTGACTTCATCTCTTTTGTCTCTGTCCTACTCAGTGTTGACTCCACTGCCCACTATTTCTGTGCTGTGTGGGGCCCAGGGCTTCACTGTGATTTCTGTGGGCCCTAGGCCTCTGTAGATTCCTTCCTCTATTAAAAATGTTAAAAATTATATTTTACAACTGCATTGAATATAAAGGCAAATCTATTATATATAAAAACATTTTCTTTGACCTAGAAGTGCATTGTTCTCTTTTGATTTTAAAAGAAATTGAAATTTTTCATGGTTTCCTAAAAGTACTGTGGGTCCCTGACATTGGGTCTACAGTGCCCCATGGATGACTCAGCCCTGGAGGACGCTGTTGTGGAAGCGAGCCCTGGTGGGTGGTTTTTGAGTATTCCTAGTGGCTAGACTATTTCAGCCCCTTCTTAGCCTTTCTGGGCCCCTTGCACTCACTTGGTACTGGATTGGCAAAACCCTCCCCATTTTAGCTGTTCTTCTCAAATGAATCATGCTTTCCTGCAAGTGGAAGTTTGCATGTTGGCTCTATGGGGGCTCATGTTCCCTGGCTTCTCAGATGCCACCTGTCTCTGCACTCTGCCTCCTTCTGCACAGGTGTTCCTATCACGTAGTTCTTTTGGCTACGGGTGGTTTGCCCCCACTTACCTGTACTCTGATGTGTGTGGACATGTTATCATCTAGCTTTGTCACAAATGTTGTCTAGGGAATTTTGGTTTGGGAATCTAATTGTTCTGTTTCTTTTGATGTGTGGTTTCAGAGAGACTGAAAAACTGTATTGCTCCTGCCACCATCTTTCTAAGAGCTTTGAATAAACTTCCCGTCTCAATAATTCATGAGAACCTCTTCAATTGTCCCGCAAGTCCAGAGTGAGATCCCATTGCTTCCAAATATCCTCCTTTCTAAAATTCTAACGATAAAGGATTAATTTGGAGGTGACTAGCGTGCTTTAAAGACGCCAGTATCTTTGGAATGGTTAAGGGGGAGTAATCAGTGACTCACACACTGGAGTGAATTATTTTCAGAGAGATTTTGGTTTTCTTAACCGATAGTCAAGTGACATTAAGAGAGAAGGGTGAGGTGGACATGAGACAACTTTGGAGTTGGGACACTGGTAGGGGTCCAGCTTCTGGGCACACAGTGGACTAGAAGTGGAGATTCTTAGGTAGGCATGGAGGAATCAGACACACTTAACTTTGAATCTTGCCTATCCTCAGCCAATCCTCACAGGGTCCTAGGTACTTGAAAAGCCTTTATGTAGATAAGAGGATTTCTACCTTAACCTTAAATTTTAGTGAATTATATTAATATTTTGTACTGACTAAAGGTTTCATTTCTACCCATGGGAATTGAAATTGTGATTGCCTAAAACACCAATCAGGCAGAAAAAAATCTCTAATGGAAGATGCCAGCTTATTCTTTCATTTATTTATATAGTTATGTTTATTTTTATTTTTGAGTCAGGGTCTTGCTCTATTGCCCAGGCTGGAGTGCAGAGGCACAATCATGGCCACTGCAGCGTCAAACTGCTGGGTTCAAGCGATCCTTCCACCTCGGCCTCCCAAGTAGCTGGAACAATAGGTGCATGCCACTGCACCAGGGTAATTTTTAAATATTTTGCAAAGATGGGGTCTTGTTATGTTGCCCAGGCTGGCCTTGAACTCCTAGGCTCAAGCAATCCACCCACCTTGGCCTCCCAAAGCTCTGGGATTATAGGCATGAGCCACCATGACTGTCCTGTAGTTTGTTTTTTATTTATTTATTTATTTATTTATTTATTTATTTATTTAGTTGATACAGGGTCTCCCTTTGTTGCCCAGGCTAGAGTGCAATGCACTGCAGACTCCCAGGTTCAAGCGGTTCTCCCACCACTGCCTCCCGAGAAGCTGGGACTATAGGTGTGTGCCACCATGCCTGGCTAATTTTTGTATTTTTTGTAGAGGTGGGGCTTCATGATGCTGGCCAGCCTGGTTATGAACTCCTGACCTCGAGTGATCCACCCATTTTGGCCTCCCAAAGTGTTGGGATTACAAGCGTGAGTCACTGTGCCCGGCCTTGTAGTTTATTCGTGATGTTCTTGTGCCTCCTCAAAAATGCAGTAATCTATTTAACTCTCCCAACTGCCAGGTCACAGGACTGATGCACAGCTATCAACCTGGAATGACACACACGTGTGCTGGTTCTTTATCAATTGTCTCAGCTTCAAGCTCACCCTTCTCTATTTTGCTTGGTGATGCTAGGGGTAGAAGTCTGCAAACTACATTTCTCATGCTCCCATGCAATTGGCTTCTTGTAAATTTCTGCAAATGGTAGACAATTAGAAGGCAGGGAGAAGGCAAAGAGACCCTCTATGTCTAGATCCTGTTAGCAACCACCCATTATTAGAAGAGAGCCAAGGCTCCCTATCAAGCTTCGTTGACATTCTCAGCACAAGCTAGGATGTGCCCCTCAGAGACACCATCACCAGCCATCCTGCTTTTTCCTGGCCAAACCACCAGTGTGCTGCTTTATCTCAAAAGTTTGAGCACCAGGTACGCAGGTCTCCTCCTTTGAGCTCCTAGATCTCAAAACCTCGCCTCTTTCCTTTAGTTCGCCTGGCCTCGGTTGCAAGGTACTTTCTACAGTTACCACCATCTGGCTACCTCAGCTCTAGGGGTTGCTTTTGTTTCCGGGGATCACTGATGTTTAGGTCACCTCAGCATCCCCTTTGCCCTTTCACCCTTGCAACTCATTCCTGGCAGTACATTTCTTCAGTTTAAATCCTTAGTATACTTTTTGTTTATTGGATTGCTTATTGGAACTTGTTTTGCAAGCTCTAGTTATCTTTTGGCTGTTCTTCTTAAATTGGCCTGCCATGCTTGCAGTAAGTACACATCAGCCTGTTGGCTCTAAGGGTGGACTCTTGCCTTTCTTTTTATTGAGTGGGAATTATGTTTTCTACTTTTCTCCATTCTGAAACTCGGTCAACTGATATGTGTTTACTGGGAGCTTTTATATCTTTGTATTCAAATACTCAATGTGTTATTACAAGGGGAAATCATAATTTTATAACTCAATATTGTTAAAGCATCTAATGTATACAAACTCTTGTGCCAAGAAAATTAGATTTAGGATAACAGTACCATTTTAGAAGCAGGACAAAGGGATTAGAAGATCAAACCTAAGAAGAAAGATTAAATAAATGGTTATTATTTCTCTAGAGAAGACAGAAAGGATGTTTAATACTAGAATTACAAATGATTTTATGGGAGATAATAAATAGCCATTCTACGATCCACCTTGGGATGGCATATGATTGCATTTCTAGGGCTAAATGTGGCATAGAGGCTGAATATCAATGGCTTCCTTTCAGTGAAGGTTGTTAGGAAGATGAGCTACTGAGAAATAATGGGAAATCTCATTCTCTGAACATACACACACATTTCATGTATATATGTACATGTATATATATGGTTCCTGTCTGCCTGGAGTGAGTTACTGGAGTCCTGCCGAGGGCATGGTCCGACCTGTTAACCTCTGTATGGCTGTCTCAGGTTTTAGGACTGTACTTCCAAGAATTTATGATCTCCTTAGCTTTATTCACTCCCGGCTCTTGTTTTGTTGATGAAAAGCATACCCAGGGATCTTTATTCAGTTGGAGGGGCTGCTAATTGATTTTAAAAAATGCATTTTGTTCCTGGTCACTAATTGACTGACGGAGCAGCTGCGGGTCTGACAAAAACCAGGCTGGAAAGCGGTTCCCACTATGGGGTGGTCTGTTGCCAAACATGATTGCTTTTGCTTATCAATTGTAAAAGCACGCCCTTACATATTCCCAGCGACTGGGGTTGTGTTTTATTTAAAAGTACTTCTTCACTGTCTTTAAAATAATGTCACCTTGAGAAAAGGTGAATTAACCTTTGCATATTATATACAGAATTTGAAGTCTGTTACCATTGAGCAATTTTGAAGAGTTCAAAAGCATGAGCCTGATTATCAAATAAATAATTTCAGACACTAAACCTTTTCAAGTCTAAGGAGCTTTCAGTTGGCCCATAATGAAAATAATTATTATATCTTTTGTTGTACTACAGGAATTATATGGACTGAGTCAACACGGGCTTTATGAATATGCATATTAAAAGTATTAAACTTTACTACAAAGCAATAAACTGTCTTTTCCTCAAAGATACTTATAGCTAATACTCTATATTTACATTTGGTAGCATTGGTAAAAATCTCCTAATAATTAGTAATGTGACACTGATAAATAGAAAAACAGTGATTGATGAAAATAGAATCTCATATGCAATTAATATCACATTGAAAGATATAATTATAAATTAGGCAAATATTATGTTTATTTTGAACACAATGGATGCACTATACCCAGGACCTGGTATCCTGAAGCAGCCCAGTGATTATGTATATTTCTCAGAAGCCAAAGGGGTTAGAAACAGAAAAATACTGTCTTCTGTTACATGAGAGAGAGTCCAATAGTTTTCTTAAAAAAAATCAATAAATCCTCATTAGGTATTAGTCTCCTGTTAATTATTGTGGCTAGCAGGGAGTGTAAGTCAATGTTAGCACCTTAATTGATTTTGGGTTGATTTTTAGTTTCTTTTGAGCCCCTGTGGTTGTAGCTGTAAAGATTTAGGTTGGGACATACCCATTCTAATCTAAGAAACTCTCTTTCTCTTACCTTTTCTCTGTTACCTAGGTAAGCTGTGACTGGATCAGGAGTCAGGAGACCTGATTTTTGGCACAACTCATAACTCCATAGCTATGTGATATGACCTTAACAAAATGACAGAAAATCTCTGCGTCTAAGATTACCTCTTTGTAAAATGGTTGGTTTCATCTGTTCAGGCTGCTATAACAAAATACTATAGTCTGGGTGGATTATGCACAACAGAAGTTTCTTTCTTACAGTTCTGGGGGCTGGAAAGCCCAAGGTTGAGGCGCCAATTGATTCAGGGTCTGGTGAGGGCCCACTTCCCAGTTCATAGACCACTGTCTTCTGAGCCGTATCACACTGTAGAAGGGTTGAGGGACTAATTTTAAGTGTGCTAATCCCATTCATTAAGAGCTCCACCTTCATGACTTGATTACTTTCCAAAATCCCACATTCTAATATGACCTTGTGGGTTAAGATTTTGACACATGAAAGAATTTTGGAGAGACATAAACGTTCAGTCCTTTGCTTTGGTTCTCTCTCTCTCTCTCTCTCTTTTTTTTTTTTTTTTTTTTAAGAGACGGAATCTGGCTCTGTCACCCAGGCTGGAGTGCAGTGGCCCAACCTTGGCTCGTCGCAACCTCCACCTCCTGGGTTCAAGCGATTCTCCTGCCTCAGCCTCCTGAGTAGCTGGGACTACAGGTGCCCACCACCACACCTGGCTAATTTTTTGTATTTTTAGTAGAGACAGGGTTTCACCATGTTAGCCAGGATGATCTCAATCTCCTGACCTCATGATCTGCTCGCCTTGGCCTCCCAAAGTGTGGTTCTCTCTCTTTTTTTAAAAAAATTAAAGATTGTGCTTTAATTATTTTAAAGCAGTGGACACTTGTCATTCAAATACATTTGTATAGAGAAGCCGCATATATTATGAAATGCATTTTCTCTGTTGAAAGGTTGGGGAGAAAGCTAAGTGCCTTTGACGCTGCCTGTACCACTTTATCTGCCTTCCTGCCTCTTGGTAGCCCTGGGAGTACTTGAAGGAACCACTGGGTGACAAGGAATACCCTTTGAAGACCACAAGATCAGATGACCTGCATGCTCCCTTCCAGCTATATGGTATCGTTTTAACCCAAATTTCTGTAATGATCCAGAAAGCCCTATGCTTATTTTCGTACCCATAATGAAAATCATTTGTAAATATGACTTAAAGTATTCAATATCTAGCTTTTGTAGAAACATTTACTATATGTTTTGCTTGGATTCACTTGAGTAAAATTAGTTTTAGAAATATGTGTGTGTATATGTATAAATCTTAAGGTATGTGTCTTATTACTAGGAGGTGATAAGAAGGTTATAATAAGATTACATGAAACAGTTTAGAATTTGACAATGCAATTAAATTCAGTTTCATTCAGTGAGCATTTCTGTAGCGCCTACCGTGTAGAAGACACTGTGCAAAGCTGGATCTACAGCTCCCAAGGGTTACAAAGATGAATGACAGACTCTGTCCTCAAGTTCTTTCTGATGTACTCCTTGTCAGAGATTTTAACTTTTTAATACATTCTAAGTGTAAGAAGTGTAAGGTACCTAGGGAGAAATTGGTTTGAAGCACATAGAGTAAATAAATGAATGAATAAATGCCATTGAGTAGGTCAAACGTCTTGTGGCCATGTATGGGCAACGTGTGCCAAGGGTCAAGTAAAAGTGTCCCCGAATGGAGAGCTATTCTGTCCTTCTTCTTTATTAATGTCGATCCATCTATACTAATGGATTTAGCATGAAAGGAAGCAAGGTGGGGGTGGGGAAGTGAGAGTCACTGCCTCTCAGACTTCCATCCTTCATTAATATTAATGCTGTCTTCAACCCGTGCAAGTTGGCACAACACAGCCTAAAAGCTTAATACAAGAAAAAATAGTTCTGATGCTCCTGATTCATTGACATCAAGCACTAAGCAATCTCCTGGTATACCATGTGCCTTCATTTTTGTCCAATGAAGAGGAATTTCCCTTCAGTACAAGTTGGACACAGTAAGGGTTTTGTTTGTTCTCCCAAAAGTTTATTATTTCAGTTTTAAAACAATTTTTCATCTATTGGCCCACATTAACTCTGAACAAAAACAGACTTAGCTTGTAGGAATTAATATATTTTGTAAATCAGCATAAAATGAACCCTTCTTTAAATTAGTAAGTGTTTACTTGCATCCTTTGAGTTCAATCCTGGGAGTCATTTTCCTGTAGCCCAGGAGCTCCGGCAAGCCCACGGACAGGGGGAGACTCAGAATGTGTTTGTGTGATCCGTTCAGGGCATTTGTGCCCAGATCTGTGTCTGGTGAGCAATTCTGTTCCGAATTTGTGAAACACAATGATCGAAAAAGTGTCATTATATATCTTCCTTGGACCAAACACGCTTTAATAAGAACTCAAAATATTCACATACGATGTTAGAATAATCTCAGAGATAAAAAAACATATCAAGGTCTAGAGGTAGTAAGACTTATTCAAAAAATACTCAGTGAGCAATTGGCAAAGTTGGTACTTCCCAAGGCCTCCTGCCTGTCAGTGTAGTGTTCTTTATATTCAAAAGATGTCTTTTACAAAATTCCCCAGAGCCATAATCTGTGATTTAGAGACCCATTTTATTTCTAAGCATGCTCATACCAAAAAGAAAACAAAAGATTAAGCAGGTTTTTGCAACTATTACCTAATTCCACCGCAGCCTACCACTGCATCTGGCTTTTCATCTGCCCTTCAATCTTTCTTACTCAAAAGCAAACTCAAACATAGTTGATGCCAGAAATAAAGTAAAAAATCAAGAAAAAAACACCTTCCTACAAAAAGCCCATAAAATGAATTTGAAAGAAAACAAATGGATGTATTTCATCTCTCTCTCCACTTCTCTTCCTCTATCATAGCTTCCTCTCCCGTTTTCTCATCGAATATTAAAGGGTCCACACATGAGGGCGGATACACGTGGCAAGAAGAGACACAGAGGCAAATGTTTCCTTTTCTTTCTTTTTTTTTTTTTTTTTTCTTTTTAAGATGAAAAGCTTTTTAGAATTTGCAGATGTTAGTACCTGGGTAATGGTGTCTTAGCTGTATTCCTGCACTGTATAGAGGCTTTGAGGGAGACTTGTTAATGTGTGCAGTGTCTGAGATGCCGTGTCTGGGTGCAAGAAAGACTGTGACTAGCAAGTGGCTTCTTCCGGAGGCCTGAGCCAGGGTCAGACTGGTAGCTGGGAGGTAAAAGACATTATACCCTGTTACGAATTCTTGCTCAAAGTCCTATTTTAATAGTTTAATATTTACATCTAAATAGTCCCCCCAAACCCAACAAAACCCCTCAAATACCCTAATTTTTAGTGTCAGCCCTTTTCAAAGGAAGAGCAACTATTCACGGGCTTCTTATGCCGTCAAAATTTACAAGCTATTACTTAAATTACAACTCATAATAATTCCTCAAAGTTAAAAGGAAGAGTTTCCTAATATGAGAGTTAGTGGATGATTTTCAAGCTTCATATTTCTCTTTCTTTTTAGAGGACAAAAGAAAGCAAAGCATAAAAAGAGAAATGGTTTTTAATACTGAGTAGAAAAATGCAATATATATGTAGAAAATATGTGCTCCATTTGAATTCATATTTACATGTTTTGTAAGCTCAAATAATATATGTTTTTCATTATTTTAGTAAAATTAAAGAATGGGCATTCAGCTATCTTTAAATTTTCATATTGCTCATGCTAGTTTAGGCATGCCAGATCACTTTGGTGTAATACATTCCTACATGAGTATTGCACGGATACTAAGACACTGCAGTATTTTTCTTTTAAATGTGAATTGAAGAAAAAATATTAATAGATAGGCACATTTTTATGCTAGCCATTATTAGAATTTACTAATGAGAAATCTGACATGCTATTTCCTATTGCTTTAATATGTTATATATTATAAAATGTTTTCCCACATTATAGGCGTTAATTGCATAATGTTAAAAAAAATCCTGTGCGATTTCTTGTGATTTATGGGCCTGCCATTGGTGACTAGGTGCGAGAGAACTTTGGCTTTTGTGGACTTGTTCAGGGAAAGGATGTGTGAAAAGTTGAGGAAGCCCAATTAGAGAAAGGCACTGAGAAAAATTTTTAAAAATCTATCCTGCTGAGAGGCAGGCATTTTTTCTGGATGACAAATGTCTGGAGTTCTCAGTTTTACAAAAAAAGAGTGCTCACCCCTGGCCTCTTATCCTTTTGTCATGTAGGTAACCTAAGCTGTGGAAAAAGAGACCATCTGGAAAGAATGCTGCGGTTTCACAGAGCCAACATTATTCTCTACCTCCCCTTCCTCTTCCTCTTTCTTTATGGATGGCAAACAGTGTTCAGATGACAGATTTTGGAAAATTGTCTTAGGAGACGCATTCTCAGGCAGTTCCAGTGTCCTGGTATTTTGGATGTTTCTGTGCATTTTGTCATATGGTTCAGAAGGGTGATAGGCTTTCTGTGAACTGCTGGGCTTCAAGAAGGCTATTATCTTCCACTCAGTTTTAATTGAGGAATTTATGGGATTTTGCCACCTTGTGAGGTAAGTTAGACATAAATCCTGTGCGATTTCTTGTGATTTATACGTGAAAGATTTTTCATTGTGTATCGACATAAATCTTATTAATCCACTACATTTCTAAGATGTCATGGTCAACTGAAGAAATTCTTCACTAGTTTTCCTTGTAAATAAAAATGAAGTGCATTCTTCATTTTTTAATGATAGTCGGTGTCTACTTATACTGTATCATGATATCACTTCATCTGCATTGTCATCTTAAATAGCATCCTTTTAATTGTTTCAGGTCAACAAATAAGGTTTAATAAAGAGAAATATACAAACTCTTGCAGCTTATATTCTAAAAGAGGTGCAATATTTTAGCCAATTAGTGGGAATGAAAAACTACCTTGAGAAATAAATCTGTAAGTGAATGCTACTGGTTTTAAAAGGCATCTTCTTGACAAGAATCAAATGAACACTATCTCTAAAAATCTAATCTGAAGGCAAAACAGATTTGTTAGTGTGATTATTAAAATAATTGCCACCTTCTGGTGTAAAGTGATGTCAACAGTGAACAATCAAGTAATGCCCTTTGCTTGGGTACAGTCAAGCACTCAAAGCTACCGTGAAATAGGATTGGACGGGGCCTTTCATTTCATATGAGAATTAATTCTCTAAATGCAGTGGAGAGGAGGCAGCTTATTTTTTCCCCCCAGCAAGCAGCTAGAAACGAGTCTGCGGGAGGCCATGTTTTTTCTTACTCATTTCTTAGTGTGTGCATGTATGTTACCAAGTATCATGGCAAATAATTTATTTTTTTCAATATAATTCCATCAGAAGAGAAAAAAAAAAACGGCAGAATTTTCCCGAAAGTCTTGTGGCTTTAAAAAATTCCACTTTGGCATCCAAATTGTTTTCTAAGGACTGAATTAAAGGTAACATGTTTTTTTTTTTTCAACCGCAGCAAAAGCTTCACAGCCGCTTTGGGGTTCTCTGCAAGAGAGCACAGCTCCATTCTGGATTTACTACACATCTTCCCAGGAAGAGTCCATACACATGTAATCTGTGGCAAACCTCAGTTATGGAGAACAACTCTTCTCAAAAAGGTTAAGTTAGTAGCCATAAAGAGGCAAGTGCCACGTATATGCAGTTACTGAATACCCTGCCCTGTGTTTTAAAAAGTATTTTGAAAGAAACAATTCTATAGCTTAAGACCTCAGGTTTAAGAACCCACTGACCTTAAATGTATTCAGAATAAAGAAATAAATATTAAGTATGCGATTTTACATGTAAATTTCTGTGTTTTACATCTCATAACATTATCTTTTGTGTCAAATCTGTTAACAATGCCTTTAACATCTAAAATGCAGCATATTTACCACTTCTTGAACTTCTACAGTTGAAAAAGCAAATGCAAGACTGAAAAAAAAATTAAAAATTAGGTGATCAATAACACATTTCTTCTCCATCAGATTATTTTTTCCATGTACAAAGTTCCTGTTTGACTTTTCAATTATTCAAAATGTCAGAATGATAGATATAAGAGAGTAACCAACTAACCAGGGAAATGTCTGCCTAATAATATTCAATATAAAGATTCAGAGTGATGCTTTATGATGGATTAAACTTTCCCCTGTTCTGCCTCATTAGGGTTCTCCCAATTTGACCCAATTCAAACCTATTACCTAATATATATCTAACAGTAAGATTGTATAAATGTTCACTAGTACAATAGAAGCTAAATGAGCAGTTTCAGATAATTTAATTAAGTTGTAGGTCTTCTAATATAATTCCTTAAGTATGTGAACTTTTAACTTGTGTTAACTCAATTTCCTTATGCTTTCATTTACCATTTGTTGGGGACATTACAGTGATTAGCCAAAGTCCTTCCAGCTACTAATGTTCTCCATAAATTTTGATTTAAATTGACTGTCACTTTCTCGCTATAATAAAGTAGTTATTTGACATCTCAAAAAAAGAGAACTGGTCTAGTATATTACGTTGCCAAGGAGTGGCACGTTTTTCTCTATCACACAAAATCCACATAAAATACCCCTTAATAAAGGCTGTTCAGAGTAGGCAGAGTGAGGTGGATTGCATACTACATATTCATAGACATGTCTACACGTTAGCATTTCTTGAAAAACTAGGCTCCTAGATGCCTTTGGTATTGAAAATACACATGGCATCATGTTGCCATCTAATTGTTTTGTATTTGGTGGTTATCAATGTCAGCATTTAGGAACTCCATGTATTACAATAGGAAGGTAGCAGCTGTTCTGCTTCAGCTGAGGTCAAAAGCAAGACTTGGCCAGGTGGGCTAAGCTCAGATACTTCTCCCATGCTTTCTCAGCTCAGATAACTAAAGGGGCAAATCATATAATTGTGCTTTGAAATTTGTCAATTCACGTGTGTGTTTTTCAATATTGTATGTGTGTTGATAATTGCGAAAGCTGGGTGGTGAGTACATGAATGTTCATTATTGCTATGGTCTGAATGTTTGTGTCCCTGAAAATTCATATGTTGAAATTCTGACTCCCAAGATGATGGTATTAAGAGGTGGGGCCTTTGGCGGGGGTGATTAGGTCATGAGGATGGAGTCATGAATGGATTAGTACCCTTATAAAAGAGATCTTAGAGAGCCGCCTTGCTCTTTCTGCCATGTGAGGACATGGAGAGAAGGTGCCACCTACGAACAAGAAAGCAGCCCCTCACCAGAAGCTGAATCTGCTGGCACCTTGATCTTGGACTTCCCAGCCTCCATAACTATGAGAGATGAATTTCTGTTGTTTATAAGCCACCCAGTTTGTAGTACTTTGTTGTAGCAGCTTGAATGAACTAAGGCAATTACAATATTCCCTCTACTTTTGTATATGTTTAAACAACCCTAAGCAAGTAAAATTATGTTCCCACAAATATATATCTACCCCAAACTCTCTTTAGTTCCAATAAAATGACTCAGTCAATAGGATTTTGGTATCACCAATTACCATCCTTGAAGTTATCTAGTCACTCCATATACGAAAGCCTCAGTTCAGTGCCCAGAATAACCTAAAAGACACAGGAATAGTAACTTTTTTTTTCCCCTAGGTTCAGTGCTAGAATTTCTGCATTGAATGGATCAAGAATCTACAGGGAGCCAAGGCACTTAAAAGTATCAGGTATGCTGTGGGATAACTGCATGCAAAGGA
>NW_012106697.1:2360552-2371232 GCF_000951045.1 Mandrillus leucophaeus | reverse complement strand
TGATCCACCCACCTTGGCCTCCCAAAGTGCTGGGATTACAGGTGTGAGCCATCATACCCAGCCTGAAACATCCTTCTTTGAAGCACTTGGTACCCACAAAATATAACACTCAATTCTAGAACCTTCTTGGCACCTATTCAAGAAGAGTATTACCTAAGTAATCATAAGATTAACTAATATTTATCGGGAGCTTACTCTATGTTAAGCAATTTGTAAGCATTTTTTTCATCTATTCTTACAGCTTTAGAATTAGCAACCATTATGATTCTTGTTTTACAAATGGGACAGCTGAGGCACAGCGATGTCTCCTAAATTACCAAAGGTGGCAAAGCAAGGCAGCAATACTTAGTTTTCTTTGTTTTTTTCTTTGAGACAGGCTGTCACTCTGTCATCCAGGCTGGAGTGAAGTGATGTTATCACGGCTCACTGCAGGCCTGACATCCTGGGCTCAAGTGATCCTCCCGCTTCAACCTTCTGAGTAGCTGGGACCACAAGTGCATGCCACTATGCCCAGCTAATTTTTAATTTTTTATAAAGGCGAGGTCTCCCTATATTGCGTAGGCTGGTCTTGAATCCCTGGGCTCAGGTGATCCTCATGCCTTTGCCTCCCACACTGCTGGGATTACGGGTGTGAGCCACCAAGCCTGGCCTGCCCAACTTTGAATTGAATGTTCTGTCATTACACGAGAGCGGCCAGGTTACACCCCTGTTTCATTGGATGGTTGATAATATAGTGAGGCTTCCATGCATGTTTATGAATGTTGGATAGTACATTTAAAAGTACATACACTTTTATAACACAAGTAGTACCTGTTACTGAAAACATTTAAACAATGTTGTTAATCTAAACATAAAAATAAAAATTATTACCAGTTTCACTACCTAGAGATCACTACCTTTAAGATTTCACTTTACACTCAAGTCCTTTCTACACCTGTTTTAAAAATAGAAATTGAATTACACAGAGCACATTCTTTTATAATCTAGTATTTGATTTAATAATTTATCATGAACATCTTCCAATGTCTTGAAACATATTTCTATAACATCTTTTTTAATGGCTGCATAATGAATATTTTGATTTTGAAAGAAGTCAAGGTACAATATTTTACAGCCCCGAGTCCCAACCTGAATTTCACATCTGGCCTCAGGTGGAACTATTTCCACATCCTTATTTGCAAAGTTTTGAAATGTGGGTTAGGCAGAGGTGATCGATGATCAGCATATTGCAAGAAGAGAGGCACACACACACAGAGCTCACTATTCAAGCTCCTTTTCCTTCCTCAGTATCTCTGCATGGTTAAGACAAGTGGGTTGTTTCACATCTAACAATTCTGTAAATGGGTACTCCTAGACAAAGGGGTACAATAACTGGCTAACAGTGAAGTTGCATGAAGCCGTGGGAGGAAGGGGCAAAGGATTCTTGACATGTAGTCAAGAGCCTTGGTTACTCAGTTTCTTTCGCTTTCCTCGCTGACTCAGCCCGAGGGTAAAGGGGGAAGTGACATCTTTACTGAGACCTCCCCGGTCAAATGCAATCAGGTTGACTGAAAGCTCTCAGAACAAAACGAAATTCTCCCATCTGGGCAGCACGTGCTGACCAGAGAAATGACTGACAAGGAATCAACTCTGCACTCGTGCTGGACAACGATTTCAACATCTCATTTAAAAGTGTGGTGAGTTAAGGTGGTTTCTGAATTATGTATTAACTCAGCTTCCAGATATAGTCCTGGTTGCGTATTTCAGCTAAATGTCTCTCTGAAACATCAATGTCCACAAATCACGGCTCTTGCTCTCTTATTTGCTGGTCTGGTTGTCACTTCCTATAACTCTTTACTCTTGACTCTGGTATTCCAGTACCTAATATTGAATTTTCAATATCAAGCTACCCTCCACCCCCTTGCTCTTCATCCTTTTTCTTGCACCACGAAAACCTCTGCTTCCCTAAAAGTACACAAAGTCCACCAGCAACGTTGACAAAAGCACAAATTATTACTCATTGTCCATTGGGTAGTACTTTGCTCTATCAGCCTCTTTCCCGTGTCAAAGCCTCAGTTATACTCTTACTAATCATCACTAATGGACATTTGGTGTGTTTGCTGCAATCTTCAGATTCATCAAGACCACCCCCCAGCTCTCAAAATACTCCCTGGCTTAGCAGCTGGTGCCAAGGGTAGGTTTTGGCACCTGAATCTCTATATAAACTCTCTCTTGCTTCCAGCATGACCTTGCCATTCTACTTCACCCCATGCTTTCTCCCGTTCATTTCCACTACTAATAATTAATATCACCCAAGTCCTGTTAAAATTGCTTCTGAAATACCTCTAAAATTTATTCCCCTCTCTCTCTATTTCCTCTGTTCCTTACCCCCCTAGCTCAGGCCACACTGCTCTGTTACTTGGACATCTGCAGTAGCATACCAGCCGGCCTCTTCACATTGACACAGTTCCTCTCCAGATCAGTTTTCCACAGCAGTGAGAGGATTGTTTTAAAAAATGTCACTGTGGGTCACGTTAAAATCTTCATGTGGCCTGTGAGTGGGATACTCGTATGTCCAGTTTTGTTTTTTTGTTTTTGTTTTTGCTTTTGAGACAGTCTCACTCTGTCATCCAGGCTGGAGTGCAGTGGCACGATCTCAGCTCACTGCAAACTCCACCTCCCAAGTTCAAGCGATTCCCCTGCCTCAGCCTCCCAAGTAGCTGGGATTAAACGTGCACGCCACCATGCCTGGCTAATTTTTTGCATTTTAGTAGAGATAGGGTTTCACCATGTTTGCCAAGATGGTCTCGATCTCCTGACCTCATGATCCGCCCACCTCGGCCTCCTAAAGCGCTGGGATTACAGGTGTCAACCCCTGCACCTGGCTGTTTTGTTTATTTTTTGAGACAGGGTCTTGCTCTGCTACCTAGACTACAGTGCAGTGCCACAGTCACCACTTATTGCAGCCTCAAACTCCTGGGCTCAAGTGATCCTCAGCCTCCCAAGTAGCTGGGACTACAGGCATGGACTGATTTATTTATTTATGTATTTATTTTTGTTGTTAGTTGAGATGAGGTCTCGCTACCTTGCCCAGGCTCATATATCCAATTTGCTGGAACTATACCAGTTTTTGCTTGTTGTAATGATTCGTAATGCCTTATTTACTGTCAAGACTGTTCTGCTTTAGAGAATAAATTATATGATTACATTACCTATGAGGTCACACCTCAACAAGCCCCCACCCACAGTGGGATGGGCCACTGCAGGGACGGTGCCAAGCCCCCTCCCACCCAGGATCCTTGTACATGCGGTTCCTTCTTTCAGGAATGTTATTCAACCCCTTTTTCCTTTCAATCTAATTTTTACTTACTCTTCAGCTCCCGTTAGAAAACAAGCTCCAACACGGCAGGAACTTCTGTCTGCTTAGATCACCACTGTACTCCAAGTGCTTAGAATAATGCCTGGCAAATAATGTGTACTGAATTGGTTGAATAAATGGATCTTGATTCAAGCATTACTTCCTCGGGGAAGCCTTTCCTGCCCTTCCTTCCTCTACCTGCCCCAGTATTTGTTTGCTTTCTTTGTGAAATGTTGTTTAAAAATTATGTACTTTCTTTCAGATATTTTTATCTCAATTCATGATGACACAATCATTAGTTCACTAGACTTTGACTTTAACTGGAGCAGGGGCCATTTCTGTTTTGCTTATTTTTATGTTTGTGCCACATATTGTCCCACAAATACGTGTTACATGAATAAATGAATGAATATTATGACAAAAGCACTATATAAGGCATTTTAGCAATCCGAAGAAAAATTAGATATGGTTTATTCTCTAGAAGCTTATAATTTATGTGAAGTGAAGAAAACCCAAAAATATACAACTCGGTGGCAGTACAAGACAATGAAGTGACCCATAGGATTTTAGAACAAAAGACTCTGGAAATGATGTAAATCAGCCCTAATTCCTCATAGCAGCATTAAGCGAATATCACACAATGATGGTGAGAGTAATATGAGGAGATATCTGGATACCAAGTACTTGCAGATGTTCAGAAGTTGAAAAATGCTGCTGTGTCCATGACTGTCAAGGAAAGGTAATGGAGGAAGTCAACATGGATTGACTTTTGAGGGATTTGTTCTCTAATGAACATTCATTATCTCTTGTATAATAATAGCAAGAAGACTCTGTCCTTGTCCAAGCAGGGCAAGAGGTTGGCAAACTGTACTTTCCAGGCCAAATCTGGCCACCTGTTTTTATAAAGAGCTTTATGGGAACATGGCCATACCTATTTGCTTACATCTCGTCTATGGCTGCTTTTGAGCAGATGAGTAGTTGCAGCAGAGATCACAGGGCCCACAAAGCCAAAAGTATTTCTTATTTGGCCCTTTACCAAAAAGGTTTGCCAATCCCTGAGTTAAACTCTCAGGGTTGGGTGGAGGAGAGAGTCATACAGCTCCAAAAATGATGAGATATTTGTTTAGAAGAGACATGTCAGAAGCTTCATAGAAGAGCAGTAGAAGAGAACATGCCGGACAAGAAGCCCAGAAGAAAGGATATGTGAGTGATGTCTTGAAGGATCAGGTGGTCACTGGAATTTGATTATAAAGAAGAAGAAAGAGGCCAGGCGTGGTGGCTCACACCTGTAATCCCAGCACTTTGGGAGGCCGAGGCAGGTAGATCACGAGGTCAAGTGATTGAGAACATCCTGGCCAACATTGTGAAACCCCGTCTCTACTACAAATTCAAAAATTAGCTGGGTGTGGTGGTGGGTGCCTGTAATCCCAGCTACTTGGGAGGGTGAGGCAAGAGAATCGCTTGAACCTGGGAGGCGGAGGTTGCAGTGAGCCGAGATCATGCCAGCCTGGCAACAGCAAGACTCTGTCTCAAAAAAAAAAAAAAAAAAAAAAAAAAAAAAAAGGCAGAAGAAGAGGAGAAAGAGGCTGGGCATGGTGGCTCATGCCTATAATCCCAGCACTTTGATTGTGTGAGGCCAGGAGTTCAAGACCAGTCTGGGCAACATAGTGAGACCTCATCTCTATAAAAAAAATTAAAAAATTAGTCAGGCATTATGTCACACATCTATATTCCCAGCTACTTAGGAAGCTGAAGTGGAAGGATTGCTTGAACCCAGGAGTTCATAGCTACAGTGAGCTATGATCACACCACTGTGCTCCAGCCTGGGCAACAGAATAAGTCACTACCTCTTAAAATGAAAAGGATAGAAGATATACAAAGAACTAAGGTGAGACTCCAGGAATGTACAGATTTTATTTGAGGGGAAAATGCATAGAATTTCCAGTTTGGGACACTGGTTCCTGCTGGGAAGCACACGATGAAAGTTTGTAGAGTGAGACTGCAGGGACTATGCAGAGCCTTGAGTGCAGGGCTGAAACATTTGAAATTCACCAGGTAGGCCACGGGGAGGTGTTGATGGCTCTTGTCCAGAGCAATGACAGAAGAAAAGGAACGCATGTTTGGACTCTGAGTCTGATGGTCTGGATTAGGAGAAAATCTGGGGGACGACAGAGGCCGTCTCTTGAAGAAGACAGAAGAAGTTGGAGACTTGAGAGCAAATGAGCTACAGACAAGTCCTGCTTTGTCTACATGGTGTTTGAAGATTATAAAAAACCAACTGTTGGCCGGGCGCGGTGGCTCACACCTGTAATCCCAGCACTTTGGGAGGCCAAGGCAGGCGGATCACGAGGTCAGGAGATCGAGACCATCCTGGCCAACATGGTGAAACTCCATCTCTACTAAAAATACAAAAAATTAGCAGGGCATGGTGGCATGCGCCTGTAATGCCAGCTACTTGGGAGGCTGAGGCAGGAGAATCGCTTGAACCCAGGAGGCAGAGGTTGCAGTGAGCCGAGATTATGTCACTGTACTACAGCCTGGGCAGCAGAGCAAGACACCATCTCCAAAAAAAAAAAACCTGTCCACTGTTTTACATAAAAATCTAGATTTCTGCCACTCTGCCATGTCTAAGAAAAATCACAGTCTCTGGCAGTGCTGGGCCTGCTTCTTGCATGGCAGCAATGGGTTGGAGCTGAGCCATGCTGTGTGGAGTTGGCCCCATCAGGCGCCACTCTGGCCATCTGTAACTGTGTAACATAAGCCCCGTGGACACTGGAATTTGCAGCCTCTTATGCCATAATCTGGACATAAAGTTTGAAACAGTCCTCAATTGGATGGGAGCCAACACATTCACCTTTCTTGTCCTGCCTTGATCTCTTAGCCACTGACTGTCCTTTTTGAAGTTTCCTGAAGATCCACCTCCTTCATTTTTAAACACCAGGTTTGTTTTGGTGTTGTAGACTCTTAATGGGAGTGTGTTAGATCTTGTGAACATCTGCCTGAGGATATGACCTCTGATTTAATTCTATTGTGACATCTTTCTCTCTTTCCTCCCTCATTAATTTCTCGCAGACCACATCTTACCTGCAAACCGAACTTTCTGACCCCACTGCCGCCCCACACCGCCTCGTTTCTTAATCTTGTAGTTTCCATCTATCTTTCTTGCTTAAACAACAATAGCTTTTGTTTGTGCTTTTCAGCAGAGTTTGAGTTTTAATTCTCCCTCAAACAAAAACTCTTTCTCCCAAGAAAGTTTTAGAGGGTAGCTTGTGTGACATTCTCAAGAGAAGACTTTAAATTCCTTCACATGTCTTTCTCCCTTTGCCTGGCTGTTAAAAATAGGCTTCAGTGCATTTTGACTCTTGGTGATGTGTGAGTCAAAGGCGGGTAGATGCTATAAA
The DNA here is from genome assembly GCF_000951045.1 of Mandrillus leucophaeus. Taxonomy (NCBI): domain Eukaryota; kingdom Metazoa; phylum Chordata; class Mammalia; order Primates; family Cercopithecidae; genus Mandrillus; species Mandrillus leucophaeus. Next base: position 2,364,494 of record NW_012106697.1, on the reverse strand, counting down.
ACAACAGTTCATCTATTGCCACTCCTGCTGGGCTGGGGTTCCTCCCACTACCCTGCCTGGGACACTGCTTCCTGCTGATGCACCCACAGCTCCATAAACAGGCAGCAGAGGCCATGGTGGATTCTGCTGAGCAAGTGGTACAGACACACGTCTGTTTATAAAGCCTGGTTGTGATCTGGTTACATGTGTTTTATGTTTCGAGGAAAAGGATTTGGCCCTTATGAAGCAGTTTAGCCATAATTCTGTGTCAAAAGCAGCCTGTAACAGAGCTGGGACCCTGCCAGATGACTTAATAACTAATTTCTATTATTGTGTTAAAATGCATATAACATTTCCGAGCTATTGAGTATCGAAAATTCAGAGGAAAATCTTATCCTATTTGGAAAAGGCCAGCCGCAAACTTAACTTCTTCCTGCTTTGTCTGCAAAGTGAAGGGGTTAAAGTAGATGATCTTGAGGTGCTTTTGTGCCAATTCTGTGAACAAAGAGAGGGATGGTGGAGCTGTGTTGTCCGTAGGGAATTTGGGTTTTCATGATGCCCGAGTCAAATTTCCTGGACCAAGAAGCTGCTGAAAGGCTCAATTTCTCCCAGGGGTAAGGACTGAGATGGGGCAAGACTGAGTAGTTACACAGAGAACCTGTGTGATGAAGTGGAAAAAAGTGTGGATTTTTGACTTCAGACAGACTAAGGTCCCTATTTTTTGAGCTCTTAAACCTCATGGTTGTTTTACTCAACTTCTCTGCCCTTTGGTGTCTTCTCTTGCTACATGAGGCCAACACCTTTTGTATTAGTTTGCTTGGGCTGCCATAACAAAACACCACAGACTGGATGGCGTAAACAACAGAAATGCATTTTCTCACAGTTCTGAAGGCTGGAAGTCCAAGCTCAAGGTGTTGGCAGGGTTAGTTTCTTGTCAGGGCTCTTTCCCCGGCTTGCAGATGTCTACCTGTTCTCTGTGTCCTCACATAGTGATATGGTGTGGCTGTGTCCCCACCCACATTTCATCTTGAATTATAATCCACATAATCCCCACATGTTGTGGGAGGGACCCAGTGGGAAGTGATTGACCATCGGGGTGGTTCCCCCCATGCTGTTCTCATGCTAGTGAGTGAGTTCTCACAAGTTCTGATGGTTTTATAAGCGCCTGGCATTTCCCCTGCTTGCTTGCACTCACTCTCTCCTGCTGCCTTGTAAAGAAGGTACCTGCTTCTGCTTCACCTCCTGCCATGATTGTAAGTTTCCTGAGGCCTCTCCAGCCGTGCAGAACTGTGAGTCAGTTAAACCCCTTTTCTTTACATAAATTACCCAGTCTCGGGTATTTCTTTATAGCAGTGTGAAAACAGACTAATACACATGGCCTGACCTTTGGGCCTCTGGTGTCTCTTCTTTTACCTACAAGGACACCAGTCCTATTGGATTAGGGCTTCACCCTTATAATCTCATTTAACCTTAATTACCTTCCTAAAGGCCCTGCTTCCAAATACTGTCATGTTGGGGGTTAGAGCTTCAAAGTGCAAATTCTGGGGGACACAACTCAGTCTATAGCACCTATCTTAGAGGACTGGCATGAAGATGAGACAGACGAAAATGAGATGACACATGAAAAGCCTTTCATCAAGTTCCCAGGCCATTGCAAAGCCCTACCCAGAGCCACAAATACAACCCAAAGAATGTGTCATATTAAGAAGGTGTTCAGTCCTCATGATATGTTTGATATGGGAAAAAGATTAAGCAGTAATTGATAACTTTGAGGTTTACTATACAAGATATCTGATTATGCCTAGAGTGGAAGTATGTATTTCTTTAAATATTGTTTCAAATACTTTATTATCAATAATTAGAAATTTATTCAGTTTCAAGAATTAGTTAAGGTGTCGAGGTAAAGCAAAATTGATTGGGTAGAGAGCTGCTGTGCACTGCCTACCCTTTGGAGGCTGGAAGTCCAAGCTCAAGGTGTTGGCAGGGTTAGTTTTAGGTTAGACATTGCTTACTGCTACAGTGTACCCTATGGGTCAGCACTGATTGCCGGTGTCCACCCCACTGAAAAGAGCAGCCAGATCGTGAGTGCAGTGGAGGCCTAATGCTTGATTTCATGAACAATGTCTATGCTATTGTTTCCCAGAAGGAATACTGGAGAGCTAATGTCTGTATTGGTGAGAGTGAAAAAATACTCCAGATAGTCCTTGATAGTTGAAAAGTATCCCACAAGACAGTTAAACAGTGAGGATTATCATGATGCAAGGAAAGGTAGAAAGACAAGACAACTGGGCAGCCAGAAATGGCTTTAAGCCATGTATGGGTGATCAGACAGTGATGGCATTATCTGTCATTTTTACCGAAACAAACCCCTAACAAATAAGAAAATTTCTCTGCAATGTGTTGACATGGGCTCAAATGTTAGTGTTTTTTTGTTTTGTTTTGTTTTTTTAAGATCACTTTAAAGAATCTTTTGAATATGATGTTAGGTTTCTGTAGCCATAAAATCACATTTAAAAGGTCCTGAAGTACAGTAATTGGCCAAAAAAGAGAAGTGATTAAGAACTACCGCTGGTGTTCGACAGATCAGTAGGGTAACTATCGTTAACATTAACCTATCGTACATTTCAAAATAGCTAGGAGAGAACAGTTCAAATGTTCATAGCATAAAGAAAAGATAAATATTTAAGGTGCTACATATCTCAATTACTCTCACTTGATTATATAAATGTATCAGATTATTACATGTACCCCCAAATATGTACAAAACTAATACGTAGCAATAAAAAATAGAAAAAAGGAAGAACTATTAGAGGTGTCAATGTCAATGATTAAGAAGAAATATCAGCCAGGTGAGGTGGCTCACACCTGTAATAACAGCACTTTGCGGGGCCGAGCCGGGCTGATCATGAGGTCAGGAGTTCGAGACCAGCTTGACCAACATGGTGAAACCCTGTCTCTACTAAAAATAAAAAAAAAATTAGCCAAGTGTGGTGGCAGGCACCTTTAATCCCAGCTGCTTGGGAGGCTAAGGCAGGAAAATTGCTTGAACCCAGGAGATGGAGGTTGTAGTGAGCCGAGATCTCACCACTGCACTTCAGCATGGGCGACTGAGCAAGATTCCGTCTCAAAAAAAAAAAAAAAAGAAATATCATGATTTAAGTCTAAATAATGGGAATGGGAAAGAAGAACTAAGCACACTTTGAATCTGCAAGAAAAATGTGTAATTGGGCAGGATCCTGGAGGTAGCTGAGCAGGTATTGGAATAATTATAATTGTTTACATTTGGAGATGCCTCAAGCCATTCCTGAGATTATCCATCAACTCCAACCTCTAGTGTAGGTTTACAAAGCAATGTGTCAGACACTGGCTCAAATAAGAACTTATTTGGAAAATAAAACATCCATCTATATGAATATATCCATAGTTTTGAAATAGTATGCTCTTCCTAAATTCATTTTTGTAAAGTTTTTGTTCTTCTTGGGAAAAAGGGAACAACGCTTTGCTTGATTCAAGTGTCAGTAGCTGGAGATGGCTTTGAAAGTGGGTCCTGAGGTTTCTGGGCTCATCCTCAAGAGGGAAATTAGTGCATTGGTTGGAATGGAGGTGAAAGGAGTTCTGAAGTTCAAGTGCTTGGAAGAGGAAGAGAGCAAACAATATCCACAGAAGCAATGAATGGAAAATTGCCCTGAAGGAACCAGGAGTTCGACATAGAGGAAAGGTACTCCCAAATCGTCGAAAGTGAGGATGTGTGGAATATCTGCACCTCTGTCTATGGCCCGAGTCAATCTTTCAGACAGTACACTTCTCAGTCATTGGAATTAAGAGAAATAAGTAATTGAAAATCTACTACCTTTTATTAACCTGGCTTATTCTCTATCTTTGGATCTTAGATTTTTGTATGACTGACTTGTCCGTCACTGCCTTACTCTTCCCATTCTATGTTTTCCTTCTGTGTAAATGTGT
>NW_012106697.1:2349547-2360502 GCF_000951045.1 Mandrillus leucophaeus | reverse complement strand
CCGGTGTCCACCCCACTGAAAAGAGCAGCCAGATCGTGAGTGCAGTGGAGGCCTAATGCTTGATTTCATGAACAATGTCTATGCTATTGTTTCCCAGAAGGAATACTGGAGAGCTAGTGTCTGTATTGGTGAGAGTGAAAAAATACTCCAGATAGTCCTTGATAGTTGAAAAGTATCCCACAAGACAGTTAAACAGTGAGGATTATCATGATGCAAGGAAAGGTAGAAAGACAAGACAACTGGGCAGCCAGAAATGGCTTTAAGCCATGTATGGGTGATCAGACAGTGATGGCATTATCTGTCATTTTTACCGAAACAAACCCCTAACAAATAAGAAAATTTCTCTGCAATGTGTTGACATGGGCTCAAATGTTAGTGTTTTTTTGTTTTGTTTTGTTTTTTTAAGATCACTTTAAAGAATCTTTTGAATATGATGTTAGGTTTCTGTAGCCATAAAATCACATTTAAAAGGTCCTGAAGTACAGTAATTGGCCAAAAAAGAGAAGTGATTAAGAACTACCGCTGGTGTTCGACAGATCAGTAGGGTAACTATCGTTAACATTAACCTATCGTACATTTCAAAATAGCTAGGAGAGAACAGTTCAAATGTTCATAGCATAAAGAAAAGATAAATATTTAAGGTGCTACATATCTCAATTACTCTCACTTGATTATATAAATGTATCAGATTATTACATGTACCCCCAAATATGTACAAAACTAATACGTAGCAATAAAAAATAGAAAAAAGGAAGAACTATTAGAGGTGTCAATGTCAATGATTAAGAAGAAATATCAGCCAGGTGAGGTGGCTCACACCTGTAATAACAGCACTTTGCGGGGCCGAGCCGGGCTGATCATGAGGTCAGGAGTTCGAGACCAGCTTGACCAACATGGTGAAACCCTGTCTCTACTAAAAATAAAAAAAAAATTAGCCAAGTGTGGTGGCAGGCACCTTTAATCCCAGCTGCTTGGGAGGCTAAGGCAGGAAAATTGCTTGAACCCAGGAGATGGAGGTTGTAGTGAGCCGAGATCTCACCACTGCACTTCAGCATGGGCGACTGAGCAAGATTCCGTCTCAAAAAAAAAAAAAAAAGAAATATCATGATTTAAGTCTAAATAATGGGAATGGGAAAGAAGAACTAAGCACACTTTGAATCTGCAAGAAAAATGTGTAATTGGGCAGGATCCTGGAGGTAGCTGAGCAGGTATTGGAATAATTATAATTGTTTACATTTGGAGATGCCTCAAGCCATTCCTGAGATTATCCATCAACTCCAACCTCTAGTGTAGGTTTACAAAGCAATGTGTCAGACACTGGCTCAAATAAGAACTTATTTGGAAAATAAAACATCCATCTATATGAATATATCCATAGTTTTGAAATAGTATGCTCTTCCTAAATTCATTTTTGTAAAGTTTTTGTTCTTCTTGGGAAAAAGGGAACAACGCTTTGCTTGATTCAAGTGTCAGTAGCTGGAGATGGCTTTGAAAGTGGGTCCTGAGGTTTCTGGGCTCATCCTCAAGAGGGAAATTAGTGCATTGGTTGGAATGGAGGTGAAAGGAGTTCTGAAGTTCAAGTGCTTGGAAGAGGAAGAGAGCAAACAATATCCACAGAAGCAATGAATGGAAAATTGCCCTGAAGGAACCAGAAGTTCGACATAGAGGAAAGGTACTCCCAAATCGTCGAAAGTGAGGATGTGTGGAATATCTGCACCTCTGTCTATGGCCCGAGTCAATCTTTCAGACAGTACACTTCTCAGTCATTGGAATTAAGAGAAATAAGTAATTGAAAATCTACTACCTTTTATTAACCTGGCTTATTCTCTATCTTTGGATCTTAGATTTTTGTATGACTGACTTGTCCGTCACTGCCTTACTCTTCCCATTCTATGTTTTCCTTCTGTGTAAATGTGTATTCTGTTTTTTTGACACAGAGTCTCACTCCATCACCCAGGCTAGAGTGCAGTGGCACAATTTCAGCTCACTGCAACCTCCACCTCCCAGGTTCAAGCTATTCTCCTGCCTCACCCTCCCGAGTAGCTGGGATTATAGGCATGTGCCACCACATCCAGCTAATTTTGTAGTTTTAGTAAAGATGGGTTTCGCTATGTTGGCCAGGCTGGTCTTGAACTCCCGACCTCAAGTGATCCACCCACCTCGGCCTCCCAAAGCGCTGGGATTACAGGTGTGAGCCACTGCGCCCAGCCTGTACGTATATACTTAAATCTTCAATTCAAAACCTTCTATTTGTAAGGCATTAGCTGAGACTGTGGAACTATGCAAAAATAAGTAAGATGCTTTGTCTATGCATAAAGCACTTAGAATCAAGGTGGGGAGATATACATGAGCATAACTAATGGTACATCGTCCCTACCCACAGCTGTGACCTGCCGCCCACCTGTGCCTCCACTCAGAAATTCAGTCACCTGGAATTTCTTGCAGAAGCATAATATATTGGGGCTTGTCATGCCTCTGTATCTCCATACCGTCTGCAGCCTCTGCCTAGAAATATTCTTAACTTCCTTCTTCTCTTTACAAACTCTTATTTAATAATCACCTCAAGTATGACCTCTGGGAAGCTTTCCCTGACATCCCAGTTTGATGTCAACGATCCTAAATATCATGCTGTAGTATTATAATGCCTTGCATTACAATAGTCTGTGTAACTGGCTGTCCTTATCTTGAAGAAGAGGGGACAGAAACTCCTCCCTTCATCTGTAGCCTTAGTGTCTGGAATGTAGAGAGTTAGAAGGCCTTTCAAGATTTCTGAGCAGAGGGAGAGCTGTCACGACATGATTCTCTGATCTCTTGTGTGTGCATGTGTGTGTGTGTGTGTGTGTGTGTGTTTATGCATCTATGTATGTATTTTCCCGAGGGATGTCCCAGGTTTGGTAATAAGAAGAAAGCACTGACATTTACTTGGCGTATAACACACCTGCTGAATTTTGAAAATAAAGGGTTTGACCACAAGACTAAATCTGACAAAGGGGCAAATAAATAAAAATGGGGTGCATATTCTAGTTGAGGGGCCCAACAAGGAAGCATCAGTGATTTATGGCAGAAGGGGGCTGGAAGGAATTCCTGGAAATTTGGTTCTGATCAAGTCCTTCCTGCTCATCTCTTCTAATTACAGTGAGCAAGACGAGGCCCAAGGAAGAGGGCATTGAAAATGCTGAATTCATTTCATGATGTTATGACACAAAACAATGTACTATAACCTCAAAATCCTGTACCATGGAATGCTGATATGTTAATGCCAGAAAGGAAATAGGAATATTCAGCTCTCCATGAAACAAATTATACCTTTGCTGCCTTGTTTATTATTCTCTTTTTTCAGAGTTACCTCTGCAAATTCTTTAAATTCAGTTTTTGCTTTGCTTATTACTGGGTCTACTACTGACGTGGAATTTGTTAGTTTTATCACTTTCCATCTCACTCATGAAGGTTTTTACTTTTTCTTGCACTGAATCGCAAGCGAGATTTTCTAATATTGTGTTTTATTTCATTTTGTTAGGCTTTTTTCTATCATATTCTTCTAATTTTTAAAATCTATTTTCCATGTGGAGGCTTCTCTAAAATCTAACACCTATTAATTTGTATCGATTTACCTTTATTTTAGGATATTATAAAATGTTCATTTTAATGTGTGTACTCATAGATAATGCATATCATTAAGTTTTAATCTTGATCATTAATACATTTATTCATTTTTCACTACCAAAATTCTTCATGTTTAGAGATTACTCAAATATTTGGTAGGGTTCATTAATATGCATCACCAGAAATATGTTTTTATTTACAACATTCTTGCATACACGTGTGGGTAAGACCTATTACCAAAATATGTCAGGGAAATTACAATAAAAAGAAAAGGTTCATCTTCTTATTTAAAAGTTAATTAAATATTCTACGATATAATTCTGGAAGCTGTTTTCATCAAGCAGGAAAAATAATACATTTCTTGCTTTTTTCCTTATTTCATTTGCATTAAGACAGTTTAATTGCTATAATGAAAACTTTTCCTTAATTCTCATCTTAGGAACCAAAAGATGTTTATTGCTTAGTAGAAGCAATGTAGGTTTGTTTTTTTTTGTTTTTTTTTTAATGTGATTCATACTGAAACTCCACATGGAGGTAGCATTTGTTTTTTTAACTTTAAAAGATAAAGATTCTGTATCCTTATTATCTGCAATAATGGGAAGCTTCTTACAAACTTCCCACTGCCATCCTCAAGCCCATAATTTTGCCATCATTGTATAAATGGGAAGCACAAATATGGATGTCTTTGTCCTGCTCACTCTCCTGGCTTCAAATCCATTAAAAAGGTGCCTTATTCTATCCACAGAGGGTTGGTGGAACACACATAGGCTTTGGGGTTAGACAGAGGTGACATTCAAATCATCACTGTGCCACCCATCAACTACAGAACTATCGGAACTCTCTGAGTCTCAGCATCTGTCTAAATTGGGGCTAACATCACTGCCAATTTTAAGGAATTGTCTCATGAATGGTATACCCAGCATGGTGCCTTATGTAGAAGGCATTCCAGAAATCACTAGTTCTCCTTCTCAGCAGCCACAATCCACTAATGCAGTGCAAACAATTACAGCTAAAATCACGATAATGTGACTGCACTGGAAAAAAAAACGACCCTGCAAAAGCCTCGATAGAGAAATCAGACTGCCAGTTAATGGTAACACAAACTTCTTCAACATAATTAAAACATGTTTTAAAGTAAGTAGATTGAAATCATCCTATACTGCTGAGACCAGGAATGGTTAGTCCCTAAGCAGAGCAAGGGAGTCCCTCCACATATGAAGGGCCTTGGAGAAATCACCAGTATTCCAGCAATGGAGAGTCAGCTCCATCTCAGGAGGCAGAAACTAGGTTTCTTCAGGTAACTTAGAGCTCTTAAAAGCCCACTTGGGGTTTCCTCTATCCTTTGCAGCTCCTAGGATTTAATATCGACAGGAAGATTATTTTTTAATTATTACTTTGGGTTGTGTCTCCCAAAGCCTCGGTCAGGCACATAGTGAGTTGATGATAATGCCATATTACCTTTTTATTTTGGCTTCAAACTCACACTAAATACACACAGTAATGTCTTTGTAGCCTTCAGTCAGGTGCACTGAACCCCAAATGATGGGGTTTGGGGAGAAACTCGTTCATGGCCATGAATAAGCTGCTGAAGTTTCATGCAACGGAACATTATCAGGTCCCTTGATGAATACTCCATTCATCTGAGATGTGTCCCTGCCACAGATGTCATATCTAGTTTCTGCAGTTGTATTTCAGCATCACTCAACAATGAAGAGATAAGGTAATATCTCTAAAAGTTCCTGAAAGGAATGCTGCCGGGCTCTCGTCTCTGAAGTCTTACTCTGCTTCTATTCAGGTCCGAAGGGCTCAAATGTAAAGGAAGGATGGCAGATAGAGGGGGAAAGACAGAAAGGACCCTTGGACTGGCTGGAGATAAGGAGGCTTCCAGAACAGAGGTACCCACAGTAAGTCCTGGCAGAGCCATGGTCAGTGAAAGGGGATATCAAAGTGTCACTGAAAAGTGTGGCCTGGCATCTGCTAATGTGTCCTCTGTGTTCAAGCTTACATACATACATATATATATACACACACACACACACACACACACATACACACACACACATACACACACACACACACACACACATATACATTTTTTTTTTTTTTTTGAGACAGAGCCTTGCCCTGTCGCCCAGGCTGGAGTGCAGTGGTGTGATCTCAGCTCACTGTGAGCTCTGCCTCCCAGGTTCACACCATTCTCCTGCCTCAGCCTCCTAAGTAGCTGGGACTGTAGGCCCCTGCCACCATGTCTGGCTAATTTTTTGTGTTTTTAGTAGAGACGGAGTTTCACTGTGTTAGCCAGGATAGTCTCGATCTCCTGACCTTGTGATCCGCCCGCCTCGGCCTCCCAAAGTGCTGGGATTATAGGCGTGAGCCACCGCGCCTGGCCCAAGCTTATATTTTTACCATAATTCTTACTTTAAATTGTGCAAAAATAAATAAATAAAATTTAAAAGAGCCTTAGACAGAAAATCAGGATTTTTTTAGTCTCCATTCTTAAATTCGTTCCCTAATGGACTTGATTAAAGCCACACATCGAGGCTGTGGTGGAAGCCAGACCATTGTCCAAATCTCCTTATCGTTGTTGTTATTGTCGTTGTTGACATCATTATCACTGGTTACTATTTACAGACTGAGTATTGTTTTCTTTGCAGTATGCTAAGTACATTACACACATGAAAACATTTGAGTTGACTTGAGTAGACATTTCTTCAAGAAGGCATACAAATGGTCAACAAGCGCATAAAAAGATGCTTGATGTCATCAGGTGTTAGGAAAATGCAAATGAAAACCAAAAGGAGAATCACCTTATACTCAGTAGGATAGTTGGAGTATTAGAAATGGGGAAAAAATGTTGGTGTGGACGCGGAGAAATTGGAACCCTTGTGCATTGCTAGTGGGAATGTAAAACTGTAGTTGCTGTGAAAAATTGTTCAGCTGTTCATCAAAAAGTTAAACAGAATTACCATATGACCCAGCAATTAGCCTCCTAGGTGTATCTCCCCCAAACAGAAAACAGGTACTCAGGCATATACTTGCTCACCAGTGTTTGCAGCTGCACTGTTAACAACAGCCAAAAGCATATTTGCTGGGATCACAGACCTAGCTAGCAGCGCTGAAGCCCACCTTCCTTATGAGGGAATTAGCTGGTGAGAAAAATGGTTTGGTAACAGATTCAGACAAAAAGGCTAAGATGTGTCCTGCTTGGTCCTCCTGTCAGCCACAGAATCTTGCTGTCAGTGTTTTGTTTCAGAGGAACGTGGATGTGTGTGATGAAGGGAGAAACCCAAGCAAGGAAACTGGAGGGAAGTTCCCGTTTATAACTGACATGCTTTGGATGTGTGTCTCTGCCCAAATTTCATGTTGAATTGTAATCCCTACTGTTAGAGGAGGGGCGGGGTGGGAGGTGATTGGCTTATGGGGGCGGATTGTGCCCTTGCTGTTCTCGCGATACTGAGTGAGTTCTCACAGGATCTGGCTGTTTAAACATGTGTAGCATCTTTACTCTCTTCCTCCTGCTCCAGCCACGTAAGACGCGCCTGCTTCCCCTTGACCTTCTGCCCTGAGTTTCCCCCGTCCTCCCCGGCCATGCTTCCTGCACAACACGAGCAACAGTGATCCAATTAAAACTCTTTATAAATTATGCCGTTTTGGCCTGGCTCGGTGGCTCACGCCTGTAATCCCAGCACTTTGGGTGGCTGAGGTGGGCAGATCATTTGAGGTCAGGAGTTTGAGACCAGCCTGGCCAACATGGTGAAACCGCATCTCTACAAAAAATACAAAATTTAGATAGGCATGGTGGCACATGCCTATAGTCCCAACTTCTCAGGAGGCTGAGGCAGGAGAATCGCTTGAACTCGGGAGGTGCTGGTTGAGGTGAGCCAGGAGCGTGCCTCTGCACTCCAGCCTGGGCAACAGAGCGAGACTTGGTCTCAAAAAAAAAAAAAAAAAAAAAAAAAAAAAATTCCATTTCAGGTATTTCTTTATAGCAATGCAAGAATAATTTGCAACCCGGTGTTATCCAAAAGAGCAACTTTAAAGTTCTGTTTTTGTTTTTCTGCAGTAACTGTTACACAAATAATATGTAGCGACAGCCTTGTGTGAGTGGAAGGAATTTTGTAGGGAGTTAGCTATAATCAAATGAACAAAGCACTATTTTCTTTCCCGAACACGCCTGTTGTGTCCTCGTTTCTATGCCCACGTCAGACCCTCTTCACTTCGTGTCTGCTCAGCCTTAATGGCCTCCCTTTCCCAGTCTCTCCCCAGGACAAGCAACTGCACCCTGCACGCTCACTAGGTTTTCAAAGCCCTGCTTTCATGACATCTCTTCTCGATCTAAACATTTTGAATGGGTCCCCAGAGGTTGCTCAATGAAGTCAATGAAGTCACATTTCTTAGTTTAGCTTTCAGGGGTCATCCACAACTTTTTAGACTCATTTTCCATGACTTCTCTATGTGAAGTCAAATTGGATCCTTCTTTTACCTTTTTTTTTTTAATCGGTAATGCAAATTACTTTCCCTGCATTACCTCATTTAAATTTTACAATGCCCAACAAGAAAGATATTATACAAATGAGGAGACTGACGCCAGAGAAGGCAAATAAAATATATAAGTGGCAAACGGCAGGGGAAGGATTTGAACCCAGGTCTGTTTGGTGTTCAAACCCATGCTTTTAGGTATTGGTCTGGATTTTGCCTTTACATTCCTGCCTCCATGTCGTCTGTTCCTGCATTCTATCCCCAATGCCAACTCCATGAATGCCTTCCTTCACTTTCTTCTCCTGCTTTTCTCTGACTAATATTCTTAACACTCTGGCCTGGAAGGGTCTTCATTTGAATTCACATAGGAGAGCAAATATTTTCTGTCTGTGGCTGGCATTTTTCTTTTTATAGTTCTAATCCTCACACTACTAATTCAATGATAGAACCAAGGAGGGCAGAAACCATGTCTAACACTTCTTGTATCTCTGACCCTGTCTAGCACAATATCTTGTTCACAATAGTTGTTCAATAATTATTTGTTCTATAATTATTATAGATTACCTGCCAGGGGAAAAATTTGTTATATAGATTTGTTTGTTAAGGTTATTTATAAGGTTGGATTTTATGTCCCAGATCTTTTTCTAAATGTAACACTTTGATGTTTTGGGGGCACTTAAATAAATAGGTTGAACATTAGGACAATATGCCTAATTTTAACATGTGACTAAAGTGCTTAAAGTACTAAGTGCTAAAACTTACTTTTATCCAAGTGCTTACGTGAACCAACATTGAGACTAAAGGGAAAAGAAATTACTGTGTGCAAATCTGTTACTTTAAGCCTCGTATCCTCCTGAGTTTCATGATAGGTCCATATAGAGAAATTAACTTACAGAAGTAGTCAGCATAACTGCTAAAAATGCAAGCATAAACTACTATGCACTTTTTCCTTTGTGGGACTTCTGCATATTTCAATATTCAGTTCATCACCTTTAAGGTTTCAAATTCACCAGCTGTAGGAATACCTATCAGATTATAGCGCAGCACTAAAAATAAACTGATGTTATTGAAAAGAAATGAATCAGCACATTCTTAGCTGAATTGTTTTCTCATGTGACTCATGCTACTTAACTAACTTTTTCTTTGTGATTGTTCATTTATCATATCAAAAGTTTCTTTGGACATCTGCTTCTTCAAGTACAAAAGCACAGTCTTGGTGAAACATTCTGTAGAACACAAAATCACTCTGTTCTGGAGTTGTAAAAGCAAGACATTAATGGGACCAGTTACTATAGAGGTAGCTAAAAACCTTTCTTCATTTTTTTGAGACAAGGAGAGCCATATCAATATAGTCTGTTTAAAAATCAGATTTCCTTTCACAGAGTTCATACTAAACTTCTCAAAACCTTCTGCTTAGTGTAGGCCAGAGGATATTCTTGATGGAGCTTATCTCAAAATCACTTGGAGTCCAAAGTGTCTATGCAAAACCATTAATCTGAGAATGTGTCTAAACACCAACCTTGAGACAGGCTGCAATTTACTGTTCTCTATGACAGACAAATAGCTAGGAGAGCTCTGTCACTTAACCCCATTGCTTTCTTTGGTAGTCATGGAAAGGTTTTGTTTCATACTGCCTTGTCATAAAACGACTACAAAATCTGTCAACATGGTATAACTTTACATATAAAAGTAATACCATGCATAGATATTTCAGTCATCATGCGAAAAATAAATAAGCTAGTCTTTAAACCAATGTCATTCTCAAAGAATCAACGTGGAGACGCATTGATGGATTTTAATCGCTGAAACTGACAAGATATGGACATTTCACTATTCTGTTTTGACACGGATGTTACTGGCCATATCTTCAACCTGTATACACAAATACACAATTGTAAAGGTGTCTTGTTTACAAAGGTAGGGCTTGTCCTTTTTGCATAGTTGGAGCTTTTCACTTTTTTGACAATTTCTAAAAACTAAACGTATTCCTGGGCACACATTTCAGGGGTTACCTGTTTAATCTGCTTCACCAATACTACCAGCGTGTGTTTGATTGCATCTCTTAATCTATGCTAGACTCTCAGGCTAACTTGCATTTTGTGAAATACATATAATATAACCAGACACTTAAGCTCAATCTAACATAAGCACATCCTCCTCATGTTAGAAATTGTCAAAAAAAGTGAAAAGCTCCAACAGTGCAAATATTTAATGTTTAATTTTCTAATTTTTTTGAGGCAGGGTCTAGCTCTGTCGCCCAGGCTGGAGTGCAGGGCACAGTGATGGCTCACTACAGTCTCCCAGGCTCAAGCAATTCTCCTGCTTCATCTTCCCAAGTAGCTGGAACTACAAAGCACGTGACACCAACACTGGCAAATTTTTAAATTGTTTTGTAGAGATGGTGTCTCCCTGTGATGCCCAGGCTGGCCTCCACCTCCTTGGCCCAAGGGATCCTCCCATCTTGGTCTCCCGAAGTACTGGGATTACAGGCGTGGGCAGCCACGCCTGACCCTTTAATTTTAATTTTTTCCTTTGCGTGATACTTAAATATAAGTAAGTCAGTTCCCACTGATTTTGCATAACCCCATGCCAATTACCACATAAATATATATGAGGGTATGTTGGGGAGCGTTTTGTAAAGTTTTGGAGGAGGGGATAATCATTTTAGACCCTCATCATGGATTACAATAGAACCTCTCGTTCAGCACTGAGGGTAATCAAAACTGATGTGTGAAATTCACACAGGGTCTAAAGTGACAGGCCAGAAAAAAAAGTAACTTAGACGTCTTTTAAGTAACTTTGCAGTTTTTATTTTTAAGTGACTGATGGCAGAAGTGCAACAAGATAGAAAAGCATGCAGTTTGGCTGGGCAC
>NW_012106697.1:2267239-2349247 GCF_000951045.1 Mandrillus leucophaeus | reverse complement strand
AAAGTCATGCGAACTCTGCTGAAATGACTACCTTATGTGGGTCGTTGTTTTTCACTGGGAACCCACTTCCTCACCAGTTGCAATTTGAAATCTCTGCAGAGATCTAGAAGAAGCTGAGATAAGTGAAAGGATAAAATTCAACAGCAACACCATCTCAAACTGCCTCCCTGCTCTCCACGAAAGAGTCCCCACCAGCAACTCAGAACAACCCCAGTAAAGGCGTCTCATAGAAATGACAACTGAATCATGCATATGCAGCCTCGTCTGGTGAATTTCACCTGACAGGCACCGTGTGAACCACATCCTGAACTTTCTGAGACAGGTGACATATTGAGATACTTGGCCCCCAAATAGAGAGCTAACAAGTAAGTTTCAATATTTCATATTACAAGTGCCACGTAGCTGCGGAAGGCATATACCTGCCTAGAGAACATATGCGTCCTAGTTTTTATAATATTTCACATCATTGTTTGCAGACTTTAATCCTGTAACAAGTGGGCATCAGAAACATTCATTTTGGTTTACACCAGCGACTATGTGATCATCACTCTTAGTTTTAAGATATTTCAAAATTCCTCAGTTTACGTTTCTGTGTGTATGTGTGTATCACAAGTTGAACTTTTAAACTGGTATTTGCTACAGCAAATCTGTTTAGGTGATGGTTCTGGGTAACCCATAGACCAGGGGTCCTCAATGCCTGGGCTGCAGACTTGTGTGGGCTCGTGACTTGTTAGGAACTGGGCCACACAGCAGGAGGTGAGTGGTGGGCCAGTGAGCATTACTGCCTGAGCTCCACATCCTGTTGGATCAGTGGCGCATTAGATTCTCACAGGAGCGTGAATCCTATTGTGAACTGTGCATGGGAGGTATCTAGGTTGCATGCTTCTTATGAGAATCTAATGCCTGATGATCTGAGGTAGAACAGTTTCAACCTGAATCCATATCCCATCCACCACTGTCTGCCATCCATGGAAAAATGGTCTTCCATGAAATTGATCCCTGGTGCCAAAAAGGTTGGGGACTGCTGCCATAGACTACTTTTATTTATTTATTTGTTTATTTATTTATTTATTTTTAGATACAGAGTCTCACTCTGTTACCCAGGCTGGAGGGCAGTGGTGCAGTCATGGCTCACTGTAACCTCAAACTCCTGGGCTCAAGCGATCCTTCCACCTCAGCTTCCTGAGTAGCCAGGACTACAGATGTGTACCACCACTCTGCTAATTTTTGTACTTTTTGTAGAGATGGGGTCTACCTGTGTTGCTTAGGTCTCAAACTCCTGGGCTTAAGCAATCCTCCCACCTTGACCTCCCAAAGTGCTGGGATTACAGGTCTGAGCCTAATAAGGCCAATTTTATAGACAAATCTTTTTTTTTTTTTTCTTTTGAGAGAGGACCTCACTCTGTCATCCAGGCTGGAGTGCAGTGGCACAATCATGGCTAACCCCACCCTCCACCTCATGGGGTCAATCGATCCCCCTGCCTCAGCCTCCAGAGTAGCTGGGACTACAGGTGTGCACTACCATGTCCAGCTAATTTTTCTTTTTTTTTTTTTGTAGAGACAGAATCTCACTATGTTGCCTAGGCTGGTCTTGAACTCCTGAGCTCAAGCAGTCCTCCTGCCTTGGCCTTCCAAACTGTTGGGACTACAGGCGTGAGCCACTGCACAGGGCTCCACAGACTATTCTTAAGAAAATACCACAGTACTTGTGTTGGGAATATTGTCTTCAAAATGGATGGGTGCATTTGTATGCAGTATCTGTAGTTTTAGTGGAGCTTCCCTTCTGGTAGAGCACCAAAACATTTGTTCCTTTTTTTATGTACAATTACCTAAATATTTGTTTAGAAACGTTATTGAAATCTAAAAGAAACAATCACAAAAAGAATTTGTGATGCTCTTTGAAAGTGCATTTTGGTAATCTGATTAGAAATTTGGAAACTGATTTCCTTTAGGTGATGATGTGCCTCTTAAAACTATAATCGTTTCAATATTCTGTTTAATAAAGGTGAGACAAAGCTTAAGGAAACCAGTATAATAAGTAGCATATTCATGCGTCTTGTTCTTGAAAATCAAGGGGATCATAAACTGAAGGTTAAAGTTGTATCTGTAGCAAGAAGATTGCACGTATTTGCTTCTAAAACCAACTGTGTTCTCAGTTTTCATCCTTTGCCACCTGCATATCCCAGCATGCCTTGCTGCTGTCTTCACATCCGCCTCTCCTTAATTCTGCCCCTGGGTGTCTGATCTGGGATACAATTTCTGATCTCTTTCCGCTTAGTCAACTCTAACTTGCCAGAAACACACACACACACACACACACACACACACACACACCACACACACACACAAGCTATGATTTCTTCCTCAAAACTTTGTTTTAGCTCCTTCAGAAACAGTAAAAGCCGATTTCAAATTTCTATCATCTGCTTTTATTATAGTCCAGAGCACCTTACCCAATATTTTACATCTTCAGAGATGAAAATGTTGCCCTTCAGAAAGGGAAAGGAACATTTTAATAATTACAGATTAGGAACCTTAAATAGTTTCTTAGGGAATGAAACACTAACTAAAAATAAATTTGATAAAAATATCAATTTTTTTTCCTAGCGGTTTCTTTATTTCTTTTTTCAATTGAAGAGTTGGATGACAGATATACAAAGGTGTTAGAAGTAGGATCTGCTTATTATTTTTACTATAGTTCTCTCTTCTGTAAAGAAAAAAGTTGCAAAAGCACATTTGCTAGTGAACTTTATATTCCAGACAAAGGAGCTTTCTTCTATCTCTGGGGCCAGCTTTACTGTAACACTGTCAAGAATCTAAACACCAAACCTAAATTTTATGAAATATATGTAATAAGTTGCTAAATTGGGTGAAATGGAGTCAACATATCACCTAAAAACTTATTGGCTTCTTAACACTTTTGCAAATTTTACATTTCAAAAAATGTACTCTTTATACCACCAGAGACATAGCTAGGATGGAAGCAAATAGTGTCTCTTGATTCTCCTAAGCAATTAATTGGTAGCCATACAACTGTGTACAGCCCCAGAACTCACCCCATGTGGAGATAAGATCAAATGTATTCCGGTAGAATTGTGTTCTTGTCTAAAAAAATAAAAAATTGCTCCCCTACTCCAAATGTCCTGCCTATGTTATAGCTAAAAAGATACCATCCTGCCTATTTTATGGCTAACAAGATAATTATTTTGAAAGATACTACTTTCTTATTTAATTAAGAATTAACAAAACCTGAGGCCTCATAACATGTTCCGTGATTTTACTATGTATGCCATCCAATTCTTCGCTTTAGATAAGATGGCTCTTTTAGATATTTAACATAGTCAATGACATATGTATTTTTAAAAACTCATTTTTAAAAATACTACTGATTTGCTCTATCCCTTAACACTTGAGGCCTTTATTTGGTTTACAAAGATGCTCAATTTTCTGGCAGGAATCCTCCATGGGGATTTCCAGCTTGTCTTGGACTCCTTTGAGGTGCAGGGCACTTCTCATTATGTTGAAGTTTATGCCAAACTGTGTGATTACCTCACGAGGTCAGTCAGCATGTAGGTAGGAAGAGAACCACATGACCAGCCAGCGGTGAAAGAAACGATTTGGGGCCCAGTGCTATAGCTCACACCTGTAATTCCAGTACGTTGGGAGGCAAAGGCAGGAGGATCACTTGAGGCCAGGAGTTGGAGACCAGTCTGGGCAACATAGTGAGAACCTGCCTCTACAAAAATTAGCTGGGCATGGTGGTGCGCCTGTAGTCCCAGCTACGTTGGGAGGCTCAGGCAGGAGGATCTCTGGAGCCCAAGAATTCAAGGCTGCAGTGAGCCATGATCATGCCACCGCACTACAGCCGGGCCGTGGAGCAAGAGATGTTGTCTCTTGAAACAAACAAACAAACAAAAAAGATAAGAAAAAAAAAGATAAAGATTTGGGTCTAAGTGGATATAACTTCCTTACTTACTCTCTTTCTGCAGCACTTTATAATTTCTCTCTCTTTCTCCCTCTGTCTCTCTCTCTCCAAGAAATTTCTCTAACCTTCAAATGTCTGATTCCTCTAGTGTTCAATCCCAGTCTCTGAGGTCCATGCTTTATTCTCCTCTAGGATCCGTTCCCCCTCTAAACACTTATCATCCAATGTATTGTATAAAGAGAATTCCCAGCAGTAGATTTTGAAATGAAAGATGAAGTGTTGAGCATCTGAGCGTTTTCAGGTGCTGGTGTCAGTGCCTGGAATGCCTCCTGTTGACAACGATGGCTATCACTGGGGCATTCGAGATCTCTCTATTCTGAACAGTCTTCAGAAATCAGCCGTATCTGATTGTTCTTTCAGATCAAACGAAGTAGGAAGACAAAGTAAGCTGAACATATTCTTTCACTCTGCACTTTGTTGTTAAAA
Organism: Mandrillus leucophaeus; assembly: GCF_000951045.1. Taxonomy (NCBI): domain Eukaryota; kingdom Metazoa; phylum Chordata; class Mammalia; order Primates; family Cercopithecidae; genus Mandrillus; species Mandrillus leucophaeus. The sequence goes on along the minus strand of NW_012106697.1, from coordinate 2,344,836 downwards.
GGGGGAGGAATCCCACTAGGACCCCTAACTCCAAACTTTTCTAAGAATTCCTATTCTTCCTACCCAGCTCCTATTATCCCCCACCCACCTCCCTCCATTCTCTGTTCACTGATTGTATTGAATAAATGTTTCTTTGCTCCTCTAAGAATTGTTCTGTACTACTAAGAATTAGCAGCGGATAACACCAAGGCAGACCACAGGTAAACTAAACTCAAGGACATTTGCTGTTTTCAGAGAACGTGGCATGCAGCTGCCGGCATTTAGCTTCAGCCAAGATAATTTCCTTTCTTCAAAAGAATAGTAGCAAACTTTGCAATATCATTCTTGCAGCTGATGTTGCTGGAGTCTTTTTAAAGGTGGCTTATCCTGTGTAAAATGCAAAACACTTCAGTTTGCTCTCAGAGGTGGGTAGATGAGAAGGACAGCAGTCTAAGCTAGACTCTTTTACCAGGAGCGAACTCTGTTGTTGATAAATGATCTTTTTGAAGCGAGAAGATGCGGCAAAGTGCCTGCCATGGAAAACACCCAGGAAAATAACAATGTAGTTGGTCTGCTTCTTAAAATGTATCTCTTATTGGACACGGGAAGTCATTTTCATCAAATTGGAACGTGACATAATGTATAACATGTCAAAGACATTGTTAAAAAACAAACAAATTGGAATTGAGCTGCATACAGTTAGTCTTAGATCTCTCAGTCAGTTTTACACATTAAGATGGTTGAGCATGCAGAGCTTATACATTCTCTGGTTGGAGGGTTTTTTGGAGAATTTCACGTAACTCAGTGGGATCTTGATGGGGACACTGACATTTACCACTGGGTACTTTAATGACAGCTAAACAGGAGAACACCACTCCTCATTTACTCAAGTACAATTCAATATCATAAGGCAATTGCAGAACACTGTTCTTTTATAAAACCAATTTTGGTGCTATGATTTTTAACTCTTTTATTTACAAGTGACTTCAGTTTGCTTCTCCAACCCTGTATTTTCCTGCACATGAGTTTTTGTATGTAATTACTGTTTCCCTTCCTCTAACACTTTCTGCTATCATTAATCGTATTTATATGATATACACACATATCTTTAATTTTAAGCGTAACACATGTTCCAAGTCAGCGTTCCAGCTTAAGTCATATGGGTTTATAGCTCCTGTCCATCCACTCCTAGAACTACTTGTCTTTGTGTTCAACAAAGTGGCAAATGGTTGATCACTTTTTAATCCTACAAGATGGCCCAGTGTCCTGCCATTTCTCTAGCTGGCAAGAGGTCTGAATAAGACAGCAGGCAATTAGCGCTGTTGCAAGTGAGCAGGTGGATTAGGGACACATTAACCTCCTAGCTGCAGGAAGGTAGCTGTCTGCCTCTGCCAGGTGTCCAGAGCAGAAAGAGGCAAGGATCATCAAGGCAGGACCTCAAAAGTGACTTTGGCATGCATACTATCCTCAAGGGAAGTGAGATAAATGAGCCTAACTGAGTCAGAGGGTGAGTGAGACATATCACAAGAGGGGAACACGTAGCATCTGTGGGAGGTTTATTTATTTATGTATTGTTTTGAGACATGGTCTTGCTCTGTTGCCTAGGCTGGAGTGCAGTGGCACCATCATGGCTCACAGCCTCAACCTCCTCAGGCTCAAGCAATCCTCCCACTTTACCCTCCTGAGTAGCTGGGACTGTAGGCATGCACCACCATGCTGGGCTAATTTTTGTATTTTTTGTAGGGACGGGATCTCACCACCTTGCCCAAACTGGTCTTGAACTCCTGGGCTCAAGTGATCCACCTGCCTTGGCCTCCCAAAGTTCTGGGATTAAAGGCAAGAGCCACTGCACCTGGTTTAGCATCCATAGAAATGGAAGGAAGAAAATGTTATTGCCAACTGGGAGCCAGTGTGGGTAGGTTGGTGGTGAGAAGAAACATCACGGAATAGGCTTGCAGATGAACTTCTCCTGCCTCCGAGCTCTGGTTCTGGAATGTTCTTCTTCCAGCTCTCACATGGCATTAGTGTTCAGCCTGAAAGGCACCTTCCCCAAGGAGTCTCCCATGACCTCTCCTTCTAAGTAAGATTCTCCTGTTATTCTTGTTTTTTTAATTTAAAAACTTTTAGTTTTTGTGGGTACATAGTAGGTGTATATATTTATGAGGCCCATGAATTGTTTTGATACAGATATACAATGCATAATAATCCCATCACATGGAGAATGGGGTACCCATCCCCTCAAGCACTTATCCTTCATGTTATAACCAATCCAATGATACTCTTTTACTTATTTTTAAATGTCCAATTATTATTGACTATAGTCATCATGTTATGTTGTCAAATAGTAGGTCTTATTCATTCTTTATATTTGTTTTTGTCCCAATCTCCTGTTATTCTCTATCAAAAGATCCTATTAATTCCTCTCCTAACAGTACCTCACACTTGGTAACTATGTAATCAAGTTATTTGTTTCATGTAAGCTGTTGCTAAAGAAATTAATCTCTACAGGTGACCATGATTCTCTTTCACCTCTTTATTCCAAGCACTGAGCATACCGTCTAACGCTTATAGACACAGAATAAATATTTGTTGAACAAGAGAATGAATAAATCAGATGGACTGGGTTATATAGAGATGGGCAGTGGGCAGGAGGAGAGAAGGGAGAGGCCGTCTTGGCAGGGGAAATGTGTGCATCTTCTGCATGGAGTTACCAAGATGGTTCAGCCTGGCTGGAGCACATGGAAGATGTAAATGAGTGATAAGAGGTAAGTTTGAAAAGCTAAATGAGGGCAGGAATGCTGGGCTATTGATTTAATGCTTGATTCTTTAGGTAAGGGAGAGTTTTTGAGCAGGTGATAGACATCATACCCTTTGATCATCTTATGTCTTCAACCTACAGACTTGGGAGGAAGAGCATGTCTTTGCTTTAACTGCATCAAGTGTCAAAGCTATGATCTTTTGACCAGACCCATGGACCCCAGAGAGAGTTGGTTGGAGCTATCAGGGGCCTGGGATTTAAACAGAAATGAACTCCTATGACCTGCTGAGTCCTACAGTGTGAAGGTTCCTATCAGGCCAAGCCCAGTATCTGAGATCAATTCAAGTCAACAGATTAAATGCCTCTAGTGTGTGCTCAACCCTGTGGTGAAATACAAAATAAATCAAAAGCAGGGTTCCCCTGCCTTAGAGAGCAGGAGAGAGCTGTCTCTGATGGAATTGCTGGAGCAACCTCTGCACTTGAGGGGCTGCAAAGGACTCGGGCAAAACTCACGTGCACAGTACCTCCCCCTACAGATCTGGCAAAGCTCAGGTGCACAGCACCTCCCCCTACAGAGCTGGCAAAGCTCAGGTGCACAGCACCTCCCCCTACAGAGCTACCACCCTGAGGCCCGGGACATAGATTAGTGCCACTGTGGACCCCTGTGGTCATGGGTCTATCCCGGACCAGACACAGCCCGAGAGGCAGTGTGAGAATGCCCTAGATGGGCAATTAGCTGGCCAGGGCACTCGAGCTGTCCCTAAGCATCCATGTTTCACTGGGCAAGCCATTTGAATAATCAGAATGTGTTTATCATTTCAAAATATTGGGCATTTGTTAATTTGTCAACTGCTTATTGCATGTTCACTGAACGCTAAGCACTGGCTGAAAGAGCCCCAGCTTTTCTGGGCTCATGTTAGAAACAAATGAGATAATGAATGGGAAATATGCTTTCCAACTGCAAATTCCTGTACAGCGTGAACCATTTTTGGTTTGTAGAGGAGTCTACACAGCTGCCTGAGATAGCCTGGGAGTATCACATTTCATTCGGTCATAGAAAATACCACCAAAAAGTCAGGAGAGGTGGCACACACATGTAGTCCCAGCTAGTCAGGAGGCTGAAGCGGGAGGACAACTTGAACCCAAAATTTTCAGTCCAGCGTGGGCAACATAGTGAGATCCCATTAGATCCCATTTGTATTATCTATAATATATATGTATATATACTGCTAAATGCTATCTTTGATCAGGACTTTAAGACCTAAAAGGCAAAAGCTTATCAGATTTTTACAACACTTTTTAAAGCTGGAAACTGAGAGTTTGATCCCCACCCACATATAAAAATATTTATGTGGAGAAATGAGTTCATATTCTCATCCTTGACTTACAGAAACACTTTACTCCCAGTGCACCCCTGGCAATAAGAGCAGGTCCATTGGCCCCATTACCCATCTGCTGTGATCCCGTGATGACGTCCTTGCCCAGAGTAGAGAACTCAGTTGTGGGGAAGGCTGAACAGGGTGGGGAGGAATATTAGGTGAGGGTAAATGCAGAGCTCTGAGGTGAAGAGCTGAGTGAAAGCACTGAAGGGTGAAGAAGTGAGGTTTGTGGCTATGAAAATGAGAGCAAAGGTACATCCTTGCTGCCATTAAACAGGCAGCTATTGGTGGTGAGCCTTCAACAGCCCAGCTGGCCCTTGAGAAATGATGCCTCTGAATTTAGCTTCACTGTTGGCCTCTGTGGACCCAAAGCCCAGCAGGTGGGAACATCAGCTTGCACACTTCTGTAGCCTGAGTTCCATGTTTACCACTTCCTTCTCTCCCTCATCTCATTGACACTATGCTCTTGCTTCTGATGACATGACCCAAATTTAGCTGGGCTCTTTGATTGTGTAGCTCAGGTGCTTGTTCCTTCATAAGAGGTCTATGGACAAAAGGCTTTTCTGTGCAGCATCTTCATGATTTCTGGGGCTTGTAAGTGGTAACTTAAGTAGAAATATTAATGTAACCTAGACCAGCATTTTTCAGCTTTGGCACCATTGACATTTGGGGTTAGATAATCCTTTGCTGTGGGAGCTTCCCTATGCACTGTAGGAAGTTTAATAGCATCCCCTACCTACTGGAGGCCAGTAGTACCCTTCCCCAGGTGGTGACAAGGGAAAATGGCCCTTGATACTGCCAAATGTCCCCTGAGAGGCAAACCTGTCCTCCTTTGAAAACACCGAGCTCTACAGATAAACTGGAACAACACTTTAGGGTAATCTTTAGTACTTTGTCTCTGAGATGACTTTCTGAGAAGGCAATTCAATTATTGCAATGATCTTAAGTACTCAAAGTATTAAAACTTCTGAAATCTTCAACTACCTAATTGTGTTCTACCAGACAACCTTACTAAAACTGTAAATTATATGTCCAGACAATATTACATTTATTCCTCCAAAGTAGGCACTTAGAAAATATTTGTTAAATGAATAAATTATGCTCTTTAAGAAAGGAAAAATACTTCATTTGCTTTTTTTTTTTTGAGATGTAGTTTTGCTCTTGTTGCCCAGGCTGGACTGCAGTGGCGCAATCTCGGCTCACTGCAACCTCCACCTCCTGGGTTCAAGCGATTCTCCTGCCTTAGCCTCCTGAGTAGCTGGGATTACAGGCGCCCGCCACCACACCCGGCTAATTTTGTATTTTTAGCAGAGACGAGTTTTCACCATGTTGGTCAGGCTGGTCTTGAACTCCTGACCTCAGGTGTTCCACCTGCCTCGGCCTCCCAAAATGGTGGGATCACAGGCATGAGCCACTGTGCCTGGACTTCATTTGCTTTTAACTCTGGCCCAAGGTGTCTTGAAACATATTTTTCTACCACATTAATCAGCACACCAAGAGCAGATGTGACCTGAGGACTCAACAGAATGTGGGCAGTTTACATTCCTGTGCCGGCCACTGTGCTCTCCAGTGTCTGAGGCGATCTCTGGAGGCCATTTGAATATTCCTGTGCCATCTGGTTTAAACAATAGAATTTTTTTAAAAATTAAGGTTGCATTCTTTTTTGTTTTGTTTTGTTTTTTTCAGATGGAGTCCTGCTCTGTCACCCAGGCTGGAGTGCAGTGGTGCAGTCTTGGCTTACTGCAACCTTTGTCTCTGGGACTCAAGAGGTTCTCCCACCTCAGCCTCCTGAGTAGCTGGGATTACAGGTGTGCCCCGCCATGCCTGGCTAATTTTTGTATTTTTAGTAGAGATGGAGTTTTGTCACGTTGTCCAGGCTGGTCTTGAACTACTGACCTCAAGCAATCCATCCGCCTTGGCCTCCCAAAGTGCTGGGATTATAGGTGTGAGCCACCACCGTCAGTCACAATAGAATTTTCTTTCAGAAATCCTGCACTAGTCTCTTTCCTCCTCTTCATTTTCACAGCCTGTCACTGGGCCTCTGCTATATCATGAATCACTGTATTTGATGTGTTTTGTTTATGACTTACTTCCCTGAACAATCTGAGAACTCTTTGTGGGTCCGGTAAATGTTTGATTCATCTTTTGCATTCCTCCAAGGGATACACACAAATTAAGTAAATACATATTTTCAGGCTAGGTGTGGTGGCTCACACCTGTAATCCCAACAACTTGGGAGGCTGAGGTGGGCGGATCACTTGTGGTCAGCAGTTTGAGACAAGCCTGGCCAACATGGTAAAACCCCATCTTTACTAAAAATACAAAAATTAGCTGGGTGTGGTGGTGGGTGCCTGTAATCCCAGCTACTCAGGAGGCTGAGGCAGGAGAATTGCTTGAACCTGGGAGGCAAAGCTTGCAGGGAGCCGAGATTACACCACTGCACACTCCAGCCTGGGAGACAGAGTGAGACTCTGCCTCAAAAAAATTTTTTTAATTTAAAAAAAACCATATTTTTAAAAAATGCCCTTGCCTTTAAGGACTGAATTTCTCTTCTAAGTCAATTTTCTCAGCCACAGGCCAATGCCTGAGTTTTAATGTTTTCAGTCTGAAGCGATCAGCACCAAGTTCTTCATTGTTCCTTGATTTATACGTGATACTCCCCAAGAGATATTTGCCTATAGCCACAGATCTCACTCACGGTAAAGATAAATAAACACCATTTAAGCTGTCGCCGATGCCGAGATCTGTGACTGGCACTCCAATCCTTCTTAGACTTTTCCTTTTCCTCTTACACGGTAATCAGATCTCTCTTTGAGTGCCACTTTACCTTGATTTTGAGATTTGGCATTTAATGTAATTGTGATTTTAAAAATCCATCAAGAGCAGGGATACGGCTCATGTCAGTGAGAGATATCATGCATCAGTGCTTTGCACGCTGAACTTCCCGCTGAATCTAATGGGTGGTGTTTGAATGGGGGTACAGGACCCAGGAGGCAATTCCAGGCGACACTAGGTTGCTGACCACTCTGAAGGGCAGAAGAGCTGAAGTGCTTTCCCCGCCCACCTCCCACTGTCCCTTTCCAGGGTAGAGGAAAGCAACTCTTCAAACTGGCTACAAGCTACGCTAAGGTAGGTCTTAAGGTCAAAATCTGATACAGAAGAGGGAGTTCTGATTCAGGGTTTTCTTTGCACACCTCATTCTTCGGATAAAGGCCTATTGCACTTTATATAAATCTACCCTAAGATCATGCTCGCACCAAAGAACTTTTGTTCCCGAAGTGTGTCAATGGTAAGTAATTGAACAGAGAAAAAGGGTAATAGGTAGATCTACAGCTGGACATGGAAACAGACGCACACAGAAGCCAGCACACAAATTGCCAGTCTCCTTGAGTGACTCTGAGAAGCACCAGCTGCTGCCTGACTCCCCCATGCTACGTGGGTCAGAAGGATACGAGAACCCAACTATTGAAAACATCACAACAAAATGTACCCTTAGTTGGTCGTAAGGAGTTATAGAAAACTCCTCTAATTGACCACATCAGAGCAGATTTTGAACTTCTTGCATGAAAACAACTTACCATTCCTGGTGATAACACCATTTACAATGAGGTTTTACTTGAAGTGTTCAGGCATAATAGACACAGTATTTTTAAATAAATGTGTTGCAACATGCAGGCAGTGTTTTCAAAAGCATCATCTGCTCTCCTTTTAGAAAGGTAGGTTGCTGCTCTGCTGGAAAAGTGAGATTGGCTCTCATGAAATTTCTTTCAATAAACAGTGTCTGAGAGGGATTTTTCTTTTTTGGCACTTGAATGGTATATATGTAAAAGGAAAAAGTTTCTTTTATAGAGGTACAAAAACATATCCTTTACCCTGAACATGGTATTCGATTGAAGTCACCTTTGTGAATTCAACCTTGTTTTGTTATGTTTACAAATTGAGGTTTTTTTTGTTTTTGTTTTTTTTTTACATCTAACTCTTCTAAAAATTTGCTGTAGTTGAACAATTTATCACGATTAGTCTTGTTCAGATGTCATAAATCAACAAAAAGCGTGATTGCTAATATCTATATGTTTGGATTAAGTAAATGTAAAATCTGTGAACTGAGAAGGTGTTATTCTTAGGAAAATGAGAAAGAAAAAAAATGGAAGTAGATAGTCATCCATGAAATCCATATTTTACTTTGATATTCACATATACTTGTAATACTAAATAAATATACTCATTAGTAGAACAATTATTTTCTGGCTAATCATATTTTATCATAGTTTAGTATCCATCATCGTTTGAACTCTGGAATATCTAAATTTGTACAATAAGGAACTTTGCTAAAATTGTGGGGGAAGCTATGAAAATTTACTTTGAGCTTATTTCACATTGATTAAATGAATTCTTATGTGAGAATTATTGTAAGAGATTATTGGTGAATTATCAGGGTTTCTAAAGAGGTTTATTTAGGTAATATCTGCATGGCAACCACAAACTCCCATAGAATATTCCTCGGGGCCACTGCGGGGAATAGACTGGGCTGCATGGATCACTGAGCTCATTTGGTGTGACATTTTTTATATAGTCAGGCTCACAAAGCAAGAGATAAATCAGCTGTGGAAAACAGTATCTCATAAATCATGTCATAATTGGAAAGGATTTCAATCAAAAGATCTGAAAGCACCTATAGTGTGATCAGGCTCAGTTTAGAGATATACATAGCAGATGAATGGGGTACGATGCACTTATACGATGCTGAAACCCAAGAGTCAAGGTCAGAGAATTCGGAGTTGCTGCCTCTACACAACGTTAAGAATATCAGTCTTGGTTATTCGAAGCCATCTCTGTGCTCCTAGAATAGATGCTGCCTACTATATTATTTCCCAGGAAAATGGTTCATTTATTCATGCTTTTTTTTTCTTTTCTTTTCTTTTTTTTTTTTTTTTTTTGAGATGGAGTCTCATTCTGTCACCAGGCTGGAGTGCAGTGGTGCACTCTCGGCTCACTGCAATCTCCATCTCTCAGGTTCAAGCAATTCCCCTGCCTCAGCCTCCTGAGTAGCTGGGACTACAGGTGCGCACCACCATGCCCAGCTAATTTTTTGTATTTTAGTAGAGATGGGGTTTCACCATGTTGGCCAGGACGGTCTTGACCTCCTGACCTCGTGATCCACCTACCTCGGCCTCCCAAAGTGCTGGGATTACAGGCGTGAGCCATCGCGCCCAGCCTATTCATGCATTTAACACATATGCTTTTCCTATATACTTGCCATGTTTTCTGCTAGTGTCAGCAAGTGGAATTAGCACAGTCCTTTTAGTAGTGGAGTTCTCTGAAGCTAGACATGACCATCCCTTCTAACCCTCCTATTTGTCAGGCATATTTACCTCTGGTAATCTTTCCTAAAGCAGAACTTTCTAGTCAGAACCTAACAAGAAAGATGACTTCAAGAGAAAACTGGCAATTGGCTACATTTCCTAGAGGTAAAGCTCTCAACATTCATTGCACCTCCCTGAATCTTATTGCAGTGTGATCAGGGAGGTAGGATCTGGCATGCTGGAATTGTGGCTGCTCCATCAAAAAAGAACAATTCTTGGCATTGCCTGTTTTCCTTTTTTCTTCCACTCACAAAGTGTGGAATTTCATCCTTTCTCAGTCAACAAAATATGGGAGAATATAAGAACATCGGCAATATCTGCACACTACCCAAAAAGTCTTAGGATTGCAAGTTCAAAATAGAAACCTGCTATAGGACATGCTGCTCTTGTGAAATAATTATCTCAAATAATAGGAATAGGCACACATTATTGTGTTATGTACAAAGGTATCTTCATTTGTTTATTTATAGACATGGGGTCTCGTTTTGTCACCCGGGCTGGAGTGCAGTGGCAGGATCGTGGCTCACTGCAGCCTTGACCTCCAGGACTCAAGTGATCATCCTGCCTCAGCCGCTCGAGTAGCTAGGGATATAGGAGCATGCCCCCACACCTGGTTATTATTATTATTTAGTTTGTGTACAGCTGGGGTCTTGCTATATTACCCAGGCTGCTCTCAGACTCCTGACCTCAAGTGATCCTCCTGCCTCAGCCTCCCAAAGTGCTGGGATTACCATCTTGGCCTAAAGGTACTTTTACAATGCACAATTTGTTGAGCATTAGTTTACAGATACCTTAGTACATTGATCAAATTTTGTCTTCATAAAACAATAGTAGGGAGGTATATTATTTCTATTGTACCGATTAAGAAACTGAGATACAGAAAAATAACTAATATTTCCAATTTGTAAGAATTAGAAAGTGATAGAATAAGAATCTGAATCTCACTCAGTTAGTTCCAAGGCCCATACTATCTTCATGATATAAAATGGTACCTCATGTAGCATTGTATTTACTTTTACTGATTAGAAAACTGAAAGCAAAAAGGTACCACATATTTTAAAAAACTGTATAATAACCTAGGAAATACTTTCTGTGATTCCTGAGCTAATAAACAGAAGCTTTTGTCCCCTTGCCTCTGGTCATCTTGCTTTGCTGCTGTCCTGACTGTTTTCTGTTGATGGCTCACTGTGGCCTCGACCTCCTGGGCTCAAGTGATCCTCCCATCCTGGCCTCCCAAGCAGCTGGGACTACAGGCACTTGTCACCATACCTGGCTACTTTTAAAATTTTTTGTTGAAATGGGGTTTCACTATATTACCCAGAATGGTCTCAAACTTCTGGGCTTAAGAGATTGTCCCACCTATGCTTCCCAAAGTGCTGGGACCACAGGGGTTAGCCACTGTGCCCGGCCTAGATTTTAAGTCTATGAGGTTAATGCTTTATATCTGATCACAGACTAAATTGAAACAATAAACTTCAGAACAGTGCTTTTTAACATATTTCAAAGTGAGTTTGCCAACAACCTCACTGCATTAAATAGTTATTTCTGCCATTTTTTCACTGTACTTGGGACAGCCCCAACAAGTCCATTTTGCTCACTCTGTAACTTCCCAATGTAGAGTAAATCACGATTCAGCCTCAATTCACCTTTTAAAAAAAGCAACGGCCTAACAAAGGAGAATTTTTTCTAAACATTGGTCTTTTATTCCTTTTCTTTCATAGGTATGTACTTCAGCAAGAAAATCTATTTAGCCTCTTAATCTTTTTTTTTTTTTTTTAATTGAGTCAAGGATACAGACATGGACATCACACTTAGAAATTCCCTTCTACGAAGTCAGATCCAAACATTCACAATGAAAGCATTCAATCAGCCTGAATGCTTCCTTGGGTACAGACCCTCCTCAGGATTCTCTGAAATCAGACTGAAAACTTCACAAAGTTACAGTATGGAGGCATTGAACCACACTCCTTATGCTCAGGCTCAGAGACAGCCCTGCTCATTCCGAAGGGCAGGACTGAGAAGCAGAGTGAAGAATTATCACTGTGTCCCACAGATTTAAAACTCTAACTCTTCCCTTGCACCAAATGCTGTGTTTGCAAAACACCAAAACATCCAGATGAAAAAGTCAAATCTTCAGTCAGCCATTCTGATTTTTGTAATACAAGACAACAAACGTAGAGCTACTTGTAATCATCACAGAGGCTTACGATGTTTTTTGACATTGTTAATTTATGCTATTTCTTTCATCTCATCCACTTAACTTTGATTATGCGCTAGATAGTGATGTATCAGCTTCCAATCCCTGTTGAGGCAGGGAGGGACTATCCATCCTGAGTATCACGTGGGCTCTCTGATTTCCCTTTCCCTTTCCCTTTTGGACAATACGTCGGGAAAAAGAAATAAGAATTTTTATTCAAGCCAAAGGATTTACAATCTTGAGTTCCATTTTAGGAAGGCACGGGAAAGGGTGGAGCTTACTGACAAAAAATGATAGCCTTGGCTAATCTGGGGATTTCAATTATTTATGATATTCCTTTTCTCCATTTTGAAAACAGATCACATAACATTTTACATGTTTTCTACTGCCTTCACCACCTCTCGGAAACAAGAGCAGGATTCCGTGCCATGGGAATTGTGTGATCTTTAATTCTCAGTGCCATTTTTGGAAAACATTATTTTGTCATAGTTTCATCTAGGACATGTTTCTGAGTATTTGTTATGCTTAGTTAAAATATCTGGGTGACCTTAGGACATGTAAAGTGTATTCATAATCACAGTGGAAAGCATTAGTTAAAACATATGCAGTAAGAGTATACCCACTAGATCTGCTCTAAATCAGGAGAGGCACACTCAAGAAATCTTCCTAAATAATATAGTTTGAAGAAATTCCTTTGAAGTTTTTTTTTTCTTTTTGTTGGTGTGTGTGTGTGGTTTTTTTTTTTTGTGATTTCCCAAGGTTAGAAAGCATGTCGTTGTTCTCCTTGTTTTTGGTGGTATGTGGATGGTAACTTTTGTTTCTTCATCAAGATATATACTTATATGTGTATTTTAAAGGCAGTAGCCTCCTCCATAGCTGCAACCATCACATAAGAAAATTTATCCTTCAATATGTATCTCAGAAGATCATTATAACATTCAAGTTTCTATATTAGCTGTTAAAGATGAACTTCTCTGGGCTTGTCCTAGAGAGGCTCCCAGCGTGGGAAGAGTGGAATTCACGAACTGGCAAGAGAAGGATTTGAAGAGAGAGAACTTACAAGGCAAGGGGAGGATGGCATGTTTTATTATAGTGTCTTTCATAGGAAGCGCTTTTTCTAAGGCGAAATGCCGAAGACCTGAAGGAATCTCATCTCCAGTGGGCTTCGGAGAGCCAAGGATTGCTTTTGCACTGAATACTGAGTTATAGTTTTATAGCAGAAAACACACAGGTGATTACATTTTAGCTCAGAGTGCCTGAAATTAGGTGCGTGGCTCCCATTAGTAATAAGAGGAACTGTGCACCTAATTCCTTGGATACTTCAATAATAATTTGTCCTAAAAATTTAATTTATTTGAAGTCCATTATAAAACTAGACAGAGAGAGGTTTTTCACAGTGTATGCTTGTGTTGTGATTCACATTTGAATGAAAAGAGAAGTCAGGAGGAGGATTTGAGGAAAATATCAGCAGAGCAACTTAGATAAATCATCACTTATCTCGGTTATGTGTATATTGCATGCACATTTCTAGGGTCTTGGTTTCTACAGGCAGTTGTGCAAAATATAGTGCAAAAATTCTTACAGAGGATCTTAAAAGAACAATAACTGAAGAAATACACAACGGTAAATTATTAAAATCTACTTTGCATTAACTGTTTTAGCCTAACATAAAAGTCTCACTGTTACCTAAATTGAGATCAAGGGAAGAGAGCTTCCCTGTATGCAGAAGATGGCACATAACGTAGCTAGCTATTCATTCCAGAGTTTTATTTTCGTTTTGATTAATTACTCACTGGGCATGTAAGAATGTGTATGTGTGCATGCAGCAATGCTTATTAAAGTTCTCTCTTATTCCCTTTCTCTGAGATGCCCTTAGGGGAAATGTAAAAACGCAGTGCCTGATATGGATATTAAAATAAAACAATAGTAGTTGCTGCTATTTTACACAAAATTACACCACAATTTTATTCTTAAAAAAAAAAAAGACGACCTTCTATCTTATCTTTTCTCTTCTTAAATGGAATAGCAAAAAACTCTTTTTGTAATACTGAATTAGTGTCAACTTCACACACTACACACACATACACACACACGATAACTTGTTTTGGATAGAAAATTAATTCAGATCCAGTAACTTGAACACAAAATAATATCAGTGACAAAACCACAGTTATTGTCATAGACTCTTAAGATGTATGCATGCCCTCTAAACTTCTGACATGATTTTAAAAATTTAATATATTGTCTTTTAATGAATAGCATCAAAAAGAAATAACATTCCTACATATTTTTATATTTATTTTGTAATTTATGTAGAAAGTACTTTACTTCATAAAAACTTTTTGCTAAATTTTGTATTAAAATAAGAAACACACCATCGATTAGCAGAAAGCAAAGAAATTCAGAGTTCAACCCATTAAGCCCAAAGAGTCAGGCCCTTTGTGAATGACTTCCTCTAGGACACTGGATCTTCTAGGCATGTTACCGTACACTCATCCTGAGCAGGACACTTAGCAGATTTTCTCTTGTAAATTCTTTTGTAGCTTCCTGGTAGAAGACACTTTCCATTTTGTGGAAAGCCCTCAGAATATGGTTTTAAATGAATCTGTTCATAAGGTTCAAAGGCTTTTAATTACTAGACCATGGTTACCATTGAGAAAATGCATTGAGCTATATCAAGGAGAGAAAAAAAAGTAACCAGGTACAGGTTTAATTCTCTAAGGTTGACATGTAAGTGCTGATCAGAAAGGATTAAGACTTCCTGAGAACAAGAGAACTCTCCAACAAATCACTTCCAAACTGGTGAAAGCACGTGTGTGTACATGCACACACACACACCACATCACACCATACACACTCTGTAATCCATTGTGATCATTCTATCCTATCCTGGTAGAAAATTCTCTCTAGTCAAAATGCAGAGATTTTTTACTTTCAAATGTCCTCATTCATCTAATTTTCCAGAAAAAGAAAAGCCTGTAGAAATAGTATGAGAATCAGATTAATTATACTTTTTGGAATCATTTACCTATGGCTAATTCATGAAGGGTAATAGCATAAGTAATGGACTGCAAAGTAAACTGTAGCTTTGTGAAATTAACTTATTTTGTCAAGACCAACAAGCTGCATATTTGAAGAAGCCTCTAAGACTGGAGACATTTTGGTTCCTGGGACTTACCTTCTCTTCTTTAAAGAGGTCTTTAGTTCTCTTGCTTGCACAGAAATTCTAAATCACTTTGTCTTAGAAGAGCAGGAAATCTAGAAGAAAGTAAATAAAACACATAAACTGGAAGAAAATTTGGTAAGATGGTTTACATGAATAATTTTAGTTCTAATACTTTTTAAAAATTATCAGCTGTATTATAACAAGGGATTACCATTGATGTGTTATAATTATACAGAAAAGATTATTAATAACCATAGGAACAATGTTTGTAGGCTACCCAAGCAGGGTGTTAAGCTGAGCTTTATTTTATGTGTCCATATAGTTTTTGCTTTTTTTCCAGTAGTTTAAAATGAATAAATTTATATGGTAATTTATCATTACAAAAAGTGAAATCTTTAAGAATTTACCTAAGCTCTGCTACCTTTCTATCTTGTTTAAAGGCCCTCCCATCCCTGTCCCTGTTGCAAATCCCAATGACATGTTACAGGAATTAGATCAAGGTTACATTGAAGATCTATAACATATGTGTAGGGATAGACACGCACACACACATATATACATGACTCACACACAGCACGAGATAGCCTGGAATAGACTTTCTTCTCTTTCTTCTAATTACATCTTAGGTTACATTGTGTTCCTAGAGCCCAGGATTAGGTTCATTACAGTGTGAACTTACAAACATTTGTTTCTGGTAAAATATTGAAGAAAAAAATACAGGAGTTTCTTATTTTTGCATGTCACTCAGTCATTTTAAACCACAGTCACAGCAAAAGTAAATCAATGCCTTGAGTTTCTCATTTTAGCAATTCAGTCTTTTGGAGTAGTTTCCAGTGTCAAACAGTGAGTCCCATTTTCTCTGTCCCCCTTCTTTTCCTAATTCTCACTTTACATTAAGAAACAAAAAATGAACACAAGAACACACAAACAAACAAATAAGCAAAGAAACAGACAAAAAAAGAAAACCATGGAGGATTTAGGAGAGGCAAAGAGAAGGAGTGAGAAATTACTTTTAGTTTTGAACCTTGTTGACTAAGAGATAAGCAATATGATTATCAGAAAAATGGAAACTGGGAGAAAACTAGTTTTTCTCTCAGAAAGCTGGGCTGGGTGTGGTGGCGTGAATGAAATTGGTGACTTGGGAAACTGAGAAGTGTGAAAAAGGACCCGAGAGGCTGATTGGGTGTTATAAGTAGATGAGCACAAAAGATTCAATAGAAATCTAGGGAGATGGAATAGAATAGGTTTATTCCAGACCTTGTTGGGAGGTTTCCATGATGTTCCCAAGAAACTCTGTGTAAGCCACTCACTGAGAACTAACCCAAGGTGGGAATTTGCTTTGCAGAAAACTGGAAAGTCAAGAAGGCACAGAAGATACGGGAAAGAGGAAAGAAATAGATGACTTCGGAAACCAGACTCTGTGTTCAATTGATTGATTAAGCCCTTTCCTCCCTCCCTTTCTCCCTTCCTTCTCCCTTTCCTCTCCTCTCTTCTCCGCTCCTCTCTTCCCCTCTCCACTCCCCTCCCCTGCTCTCCCCTGTCCTCCCTTCCCCTCCTATCACCTCACCTCCCTGCCTCACCTCAGCCTCCCCTGCCCTCTTGTCTCCTCCCCTCCCCTTACGTCCCCTCCCATCCCCTCCATCCCCTCCTTTTCTCCTCTCCTTTCCTTTCATTTTCTCCCTCCCTCCCTCCCTCCCTTCTGAACTTCCTCTTTCTCTTTCTTCAATTATTAATTTATTTAACCGATGTTTGCTGAGCACTTTTTGTTCATTTAAGCATTGTGCTAGGTACCAGACAGGGACAGGAAAGTGGCTCTAAGATAAAGAATCGGTGGAGGGAATGAGGTTACTTCCTGGGCTTTCTTCTTCACAATCATGTCAGTGACAATCGTCTATTCCAGGCTATCTCGTGCTGTGTGTGTGTCATGTCTGTATGTGTATGTGCATATCTATCACTACACATATGTTATAGTATCATTCATGTTTGTCTTCTCTTTTGCATTCATCTGATTTTTTCACACAGTGGGAACCTGAAATAGCTTACTGCATATATGTCATCGGTGTTTTTATTTATTTAAAAACCTTCCCACTACATCAGACTGACTGCCATGTACCTAAGCACACTTTTTGCACCAGTGCTGCCATGGCACAGCACACAACTGCTAGTGATGAACCCGATGAAGGGGGCTTTCTACAAAACATCAAGGGGTAGTGGGAGAACAGATGAGGCATCCTGACATTGGAAAAGGTTTCCTCAGCAGGGAAAAGTGATTTAACTCGGGTACGTGGCAATCCGTGTCCACAGATCAGTATGCCTCTACTGAAAGAAAAAATTTAAAAGTCTTTCAACCAAGAAAACAGGATTCAAACATCTTGAGGCATTTGGGCCACCATGCCCTGGAAATAAAGTGAGTGGTGGAGTGAACACTTTAGCTCCGGACCTCAGATGGCTCTTGAAAACCCAAGTGTTCTAGGGTTTCTAGAAAGTTGGATATGAATTTCATCTTTTAAAATACGTTATTTTATGGCCAGGCGCAGCAGCTTACTCCTGTAATCCCAGCACTTTGGAAGGCCAAGGTGGGTGAATCACTTAAGGTCAGGAGTTTGAGACTAGCCTGGCCAACATGGAGAAACCTCATCTCTACAGAAAATACAAAATTAGCCAGGCATGGTGGTGGGCACCTATAATCCCAGCTACCCAGGAGGCTGAGGCAGGAGAATCACTTGTACCCGAGAGGTGGAGGTTGCGGTGAGTCAAGATTGCGCCATTGCATTCAAGCTTGGGCAACAAGACCAAAACTCCGTCTCAAAGAATAATCATAATAAAATAAAATATGTATTTTAGTTTCTTTCAAATATTCAAGAAGTCTATAGCTCTGCATTGGTCTTGCACTCAAGTCTGTGCAGATCTTGCCACATGTAATTGTTGCAATGTGGGCCCTACTATAGCAGGGATGTCATAGGCTCAGTGAAGTACAAGATGCTTTATGTGCAGGACCTACAACCAGACTGCCTGTGAACAGACTCTAACTCTGCCACAGAACAGCTGTGTCAGTATAACCTTGAGCAAGTCTCTGAAATGGTCTATTCTTAATTACTGCCACTTTAAAATGGACAGAAAATACCTTCTCATGGGTTTGTTATGTGGATAAAATGAGTTAGCATTTGTAAAGCCTTTAAAAGAATACTAGTACATTTAATAATGATTTGAAATCCTAAATTATAGTTGATAATATTTATAAATAAAGATGAAATAATTTTGCCCGAGTTAGCGGAAATCATTGCTTTTTAGACCAGGAACAGAATTTTGATTGGTAAGAAGAAGTTATCAATGAATCTTTGCCAATGGATCTTTGAGACTGGACTCAGAATGAAGCTAGTCATATTCTTCTAGAGTCAACTCACTTCTCAATTAGCATAGACTATCTGGAGATGAACAATACAGGATGGAACAAATGTGTTATGTGTTAAAAATACTTGAACAAAATCACGCAAAGTAGAAAAAGTAAATGAGAGGTGTTTGTTTGTTTGTTTCTTTGTTTTATCATTAAGGTAGTTAAAATTTGGCCCAGGCACAGTGGCACACACCTGTAATCCCAGCTACCTGGGAGGCTAAAGTGGGAGGATGGCATGAATCTAAGAGTTTGAGGCTGCAGTGAGCTATGATGGCACCACTGCATTCCAGCCTGGGTGACAAAGAGAGATCCTGTCTCTAAAAATAAAACTAAAAAATTTTCTTAAATCCTCAGTGTCTTTATGTATGAGTATGTCCTATGCTCCTCACCAAGTTTCAATTTTACCTTCAAACAAATCACAGTGAGCGTAACAGTAAGATGCGGGTTCTCCCTGTGTAAATTCACTAGCTAAACACCATAGGAAAAAATGTATGGAAACAACAGTTAAATGTGCCAATACAAACAGACAAATAATTCAAAGAAAGTTGCTGCCTGGCTCTTGAGGTGGTAGCTCACTCCTGCAGAAAAATGATTAAACTTTATTCTGCTGATATTGAACAACTATCTACTAGGAAAATACATTTGATATAGAAGTTTGGTGATATGATCCAAAGAATCTAGAACTGTACTTACAATATATTTGATAAAGAAGTTTGGCTGGGCGCAGTGGGTCACGCCTGTAATCCCAGCAATTTGGGAGGCCGAAGCCGGTGGATCACTTGAGGTCAGGGGTTTGAGACCAGCCCGGCCAACCTGGTGAAACCTGTCTCTACTAAAAATACAAAAAATTAGCTGTTCGTGGTGGCACGTGCCTGTAAGTCCCAGCTACTCAGGAGCCTGAGGCAGGAGAATTGCTTGAACCCAGGAGATGGATGTTGCAGTGGGCTGAGATTGCACCACTGCACTCCAGACTGGGCAACAGAGTGAGACTCCATGTCAAAAAAAAAAAAAAAAAGGAGTTTGAAGGTGGAGAGAATATGAATTATTTACGGTTTAGCAGAATGAGAATACACCTATATAGAATTCCATTATTTTTATTTTTTTCATCCTGTTACTATAAATGAATATAAGGAAGATTCATACTTTATAAAAAGTATATAACACACAAGAGGAAGACGAAGTTTAAGAGATTAGGGCAGTTTTCAACACACCATGAAGTAAGGTGGCAAAAATACACTGAGATCTGTTAACTGTCAAAACAATTTCAAAAAGTAAATTGAGCTTGTCATAAAAAAAAAATCAGCAAGATAAATTAGTTTAATAAACTTGTGGCTGAGAAATATTTAAGTAATGTTTTTAATCAGCAAAATTAATAACTTTTTTTTGGGTCTCACTTGCCATTTTAACACTAGACTAACACATGAAGAAAGCAAGACCAGTGGTTCCTATAAAAAGTGTTTCCAAAATGTGTGCAAGTGGTCTTTGCATGCTGCAGAGATAACACTAGATAATTGAAATGCCAGATTCTTTGAAAAGTGTTTGCAATTATTTCTTCATTCCATTGTTCATCAAATATTATTGTGTGCATATTATGTGTCATTTTAGGTTTGGGGGATCTAAAGCCAGGCACAGCCTTTGCCCTCATGTAGTGAGACAGACATTAGATTATTGGTCAGGCACGGTGATTCATGCCTGTAATCCCAGCACTTTGGGAGGCCAAGGTGGGTGGATTACCTGAGGTCAGGAGTTCCAGACCAGCCTGGCTAACATAGTGAAACCTCATCTTTACTAAAAATACAAAAATTAGCCGGGCATGGTGGCGGGTGACTGTAACCCCAGCTACTCGGGAGACTGAGGTAGGAGAATCGCTTGAACCTGGGAGGCAGAGGTTGCAGTGAGCAGAGATCATACATTGCACTCCAGCCTGGGTGATACAGCAAGACTCCATCTCAGAAAAAAAGAAAAATCAGATTATCACACACAGATGCAGTTGTACACACACAACAATGATACGTGCTGTAGGGCCACAGCACAGAGGACCAAGGGACCCAGTGAAGGCTCCTTGAGGAAGTGGCATTTCTAACAGATCTGGAAGTTGGGATTTATCTAGGTTGGATAGAGCAAGAGTGAGATGCTGGGATGGAGAATCTTCCAGAAGGAGGGGAGAGCCTGCACAAGACCCCATGATAGAAGGGAGAATGGTGAGTTTGAGGAGGTGAAAGAAGGTCAGTTTTGGGGCTCAGAGCCATTGACTTGGTGGTGTAGCAGGAGGTTGGGTGTCACAGGGACTGAACTAAGCAGTGTGTGGTGGGGCATATTAGGATTTTGATTTTCATCCTGAGAACAATGGAAACCTTTGGAGGGATTTAAGCAGGAGACATTGTCATCATGTTTGTGTTTTGAGCATATTACCCTGACTGCAGTTTGGAAAAGTGATTGAAAAAGGACAGAAGGCTCAGTGGGAGCTATTTCAACAGCCATAGCAGAAGCAAGAGAACTGCTGATACAACAGTTGCCTGTGGGCATCTAAAACCCCCACATTAAAAAGACTCAAGTGAAATTTAGGAAGTGAGATTAATGACACTAGCCAATAGATAATGTCATATGCCTGTCAAACAGGCAGAATTTTTAGAGTTTTGTTTAGTCTATTGGTAGTGAGTTCCAAAATTCATGTTTTCATAAATTCTAATGTTTCAAAAACTAAAGTTTGTTGCTTGTCCTGAAGATAAATGCTGCAATTAAAATGGCAAGTGAGACCAAAAAATGCTATTAATTTTACTGATTACTGATTACAATAACATTACGTAAATACTTCTCAACTTCGCTGACCCAATTTGTTTATCCTGGTGGTATTTTTAATAACAAGCTCAAGTTGCTGATTTAAACTGTGTTGCCATGCTTTCACTGGCATGTCAAGCAGCAGTGACGAAATTTAAACTTTGGACTCAACATGTAAGACAAAGATCATTTAAATAACAAATCAAACTTTGAATTATTTCTGATAGAAACAAACCTTCAGGTATGGTGGGATTTGAGACCTTACAAAATGACTATTTAGAATATCTCACAATTTTAAGAGGTGCATTTGGAAAAGGAACGAATAAAACCCCCCAACCGAGAACCATGAGACTTTGTAAAAAGACTGAACCTACAACTGATTGGGGTACCTGAAAGAGATGGGAAGAATGGAACCAAGTTAAAACACACTTCAGGATATCCCCCAGGAGAATGTCCCCAGCCTAACAAGACAGGCCAACATTCAATTCAGGAAATCCAGAGAATCCCAATAAGATATTCCATGAGAAGATCAACCCTAAGACACATAATCCTCAGATTCTCTAAGATTGAAATGAAGGAAAAAATGTTAAGGGGAGCCAGAAAGAAAGTCCAGGTCACCTACAAATGAAAGGCCATCAGACTAACAGCGGACCTTTCAGCAGAAAGCCTGCAAGTTGGAAGAGATTGGGGGCCAATATTCAACATTCTTAAATAAAATAATTTCCAACCCAAAATTTCATGTCTGGCCAAACTAAGCTTCATAAACGAAGAAGAAATAAAACCTTTCCAGACAACCAAAATGCTGAGGGAATTCATCACCATCAGGCCTGCCTTACAAGAGCTCCTGAAGGAAGCACTAAATATGGAAAGGAAAAACTGTTACCAGCCACTACAAAAATACACTGAAGTACACAGACCAATGACACACTATGAAGCAACTACATCAAAAGTCTGCAAAATAGCCAGCTAGCATTATGATGAGAAGATCAAATTCAGACATAACAATATTAACCTTAAATGCAAATGGGCTGAATGCCCCAAGTAAAAGACACAGAATGGCAAGCTCGATAGAGCCAAGACCCATTAGTGTGCTGTAGTCAAGAGACCTATTGAGATGGTTTGGCTGTGTCCCCCCGCAAATCTCACCTTAAATTGCAATAATCCCCATGTGTCAAGGGTGGGGCCAGATAGAGATAATTGAATCATGGGGGTGGCTTCCCCATGCTTTTCTTGTCATAGTGAATAAGTCTCATGAGATCTGATGGTTTTATAAATGGAAATTCCCTCGTATGATTGCCTTGCTACCATGTATGACATGCCTTGGCTTCTCCTTTGCCTTCCACCACTTGTGAGGCCTCCCCAGGCATGTGCAACTGTGAGTACATTTGACCTTTTTAAATTACCCAGTCTTGGGTGTGTCTTTGTTAGCAGTGTGAGAACAGACTAATACATCCATCTCACAGGCAAAGACACATATAGGCTCAAAATAAAGGGATGGAGGAAAATTTACTAAGCAAATGGAAAGCAGAAAAATGTAGGGGTTGCAATCCTAGTCTTTCACAAAATGGGCTTTAAACCAACAAAGATCAAAAAAGACAAAGAAGGGTATTACATAATGGTAAAATGTTCAATGCAACAAGAAGAGCTAACTATCCTAAATATATATGCACCCAATACAAAAGCACCCAGATTCATAAAACAGGTTCTTAGAGACCTATAAAGAGACATAGACTCCTACACAATAATAGTGGGAGACTTTAGCCCCTCACTGTCAATATTAGACAAATCATTGAGACAGAAAATTAACAAAGATATTCAGGACTTGAACTCAGCTCTGGATCAAGTGGACCTGATAGATATCTACAGAACTCTCTTCACCAAACCAACAAAATATACATTATTCTCAGTGCCACATGACACCCTAAAATTGATCACATAATTGGATATAAAACATTCCTCAGCAAATGCAGAAGAGCTGAAATCATAACAGTGTCTCAGATCACAGCACAATCAAATTAGAATTCAAGATTAAGAAACTCACTCAAAACCACACAACTACATGGAAACTGAACAACTTGCTCCTGAATGGCTCCTGGGTAAATAGAAAAATTAAAGCAGAAGTCAAGAAGTGTTTTGAAACCAATGAGAACGAAGAGACAACATACTATAATCTCTGGGATGCAGCTAAAGCAGTATTAAGAGGGAAATTTATAGCACTAAATGTCCACATAAAAAATCTAGAAAGATCTTAAATCAATATCCTAACATCAAAACTAGAAGAACTAGAGAACCAAGAATAAACAAACTCCAAAGCTAGCAGAAGACAAGAAATAACCAAAATCAGAGTGGAACTGAGGGAGACAGAGACACACACACACAAAAAAACCCTTCAAAAATCAACAAATCCAGGACCTGTTTTTTTCTTTTCTGAAAAAATCAATAAAATAGATAGACCTCTAGCTAGACTAATAAAGAAGAAAAGAGTGAAGACTCAGACACAATAAAAAATGATAAAGGGGGATATCATCACTGAGCCCACAGAAATACAAACAACCATCAGAGAATACTATAAACATCTCTATGCAAATAAACTAGAAAATCTAGAAGAAAGGGACAAATTCATACACCTTCCAAGAATGAATCAGGGAGAAGTTGAATCCCTGAATAGACAAAATAACAAGTTATCAAATTGAGGCAGTAACAAAAGTCTATTAACCATAAAAAGTCAGGACCAGATGGATTTATAACTGAATTCTACCAGGGGTACAAAGAGGAGCTGGTACCATTTCTTCTAAAACTATTCCAAACAATTGAAAAAGAGAGACTCCTTCCTAGTGGATTTTATGAAGCCAGCATCATTCTGATACCAAAACCTGACAGAGATACATCAAGAACAACAAAGACTTCAGGCCAATATCCCTGATGAACATTGATGCAAAAGTCCTCAATAAAATACTGGCAAACCAAATCCAGCAGCACATCAAAAGGCTTATCCACCATGATCAAGTCACCTTCATCCCCAGATGAAAGGATGGTTCAACATATGCAAAGCAATAAATGTAATTAATCACATAAACAGAACTAAAGACAAAAACCACATGATTATCTCAATAGATGCAGAAAAAGCCTTTGATGAAATTCAACATCCCTTCATATTAAAAACTCAATAAACTAGGTATTGAAGTAACATACCTCAAAAGAGCAAGAGCCATTTATGACAAATCCACAGCCAATATAATACTGAATGGGCAAAAACTGGAAGCATTCCACTTGAAAACTTGCACAAGACAAGGATGTCCTCTCTCACCACTCCTATTCAGCATTGTATTGGAAGTTCTGGCTAGGGCAATCAGGCAAGAGAAAAAATAGAGGGTATTCAAATAGGAAGAGAGGAAATCAAACTGTGTCTGTTTGCAGATGACATCATCCTATATCTAGAAAACCCCATCGTCTCAGACCAAAGGCTTCTTAAACTGATATGCAACTTCAGCAGTCTCAGGATACAAAACAATATGCAAAAATCACAAGCATTTCTCTGCACCAATGATATACAAGCAGAGAGCCAAATCATAAATGAGCTCCTATTCACAGTTGCTACAAAGAGAATAAAATACCTACAGCTAACAAGGGAGGTGAAGGACCTCTTCAAGGAGAACTACAAACCACTGCTCAAGGAAATCAGAGAGGACACAAACAAGTGGAAAAACACTGCATCCTCAGGGATAGGAAGAACCAATATCATGAAAATGGTCATACTGCCCAAAGTAATTTATAGATTCAATACTATTCCAATCAAACTACCATTGACATTCTTCACAGAATTAGAAAAACTACTTTAAAATTCATGTGGAACAAAAAAGACCCCATATAGCCAAGACAATCTTAAGCAAAAAGAACAAAGCTGGAGTCATCATGCACCTGACTTCAAGCTATACTACAAGGCTACAGTAACCAAAATAGCATGGTACTGGTACGAAAACAGACACATAGATCAAAAGAACAGAAAAGAGAACTCAGAAATAAGGCCACATGTCTACAATCATCTGATTTTCAACAAACCTGATAAAAACAAGTAATGGAGAAAGGATTCCCCATTTAATAAGTGGTGCTGAGAGAACTGCCTAGCCATATGCAGAAAATCAAAACTGGACCCTTCCTTACACCTTATAGAAAAATTAACTCAAGATGGATTAAAGACTTAAATGTAAAACCTCAAACCATAAAAATTCTAGAAGCAAATCTAGGAAATACCATTCAGGACATAGGCATAGGCAAAGATTTCATGACGTAAATGTAAAGGCAACCGCAACAAAAGCAAAAATTGACAAATATGATGTAATTAAACTAAAGAGCTTCTGCACAGCAAAAGAAACTATCATCAGAGCAAACAGAAAACCTAGAGTGGGAGAAAATTTTTGCAATATCCATCTGACAAAGGTCTAATTCTCAGAATTTACAAGGAATTTAAACAAATTTACAAGAAAAATCAAACAACTCCATTAAAACATGGGCAAAGGACATAAACAGACAATTCTCAAAATAACACATATTTATGCACTCAACAAACATACGGAAAAAAGCTGAACATCACTGATGATAAGAGTAATGCATATCAAAACCACAGTGAGATACCATCTCACACTAGTTGGAATGACAATTGTTAAAAAGTCAAGAAATGACAATGCTGTTGAGGCTGTGGAGAAATAGAAATGCTTTTACACTGTTGGTGGGAATGTAAATTAGTTCAACTATTGTGGAAGACAGTGTGGCTGTTCCTCAAAGACCTAGAACCAGAAATACCACTTGACCTAACAATCCCATTACTGGGTATATACTTAAAGAAACATAAATCATTCTATTATAAAGATATATGCACGCGTATGTTCATTGCAGCACTATTCCCAATAGCAAAAACATGGAATGAACCCAAATGTCCATCAATGATAGACTGGACAAAGAAAATGTTGTACATACACACCATGGAATACTATGGAGTCATGAAAAGGAAAAACATCATGTCCTTTGCAGGGACATGGGTGGAGCTGTAAGTCATTATCCTCAGCAAACTAATGCAGGGACAGAAAATCAAACACTGCATGTTCTCACTTATAAGTGGGAGCTGAACAATGAGAACACATGAACACAGGGAGGGGAACAATACACACTGGGGCCTCTCATGTGGTGGGGTGAGAGGAGGGAGAGCATTAGGAAAAATAGCTAATGCATGCTGGGCTAAATACCAAGGTAATGAGTTGATAGGTGCAGGAAACCACCATGGCACATGTTTACCTATGTAACAAACCTACACATCCTGCACGTGTATTCTGTAACTTAACGTGCAACAACAACAGCAAAGATGCATTGATTGAACATATGACAACAGACCAAAAAAGGAAAAAAAAAGGAGAGAGATGCATGTGTAAAGTGTTTTCTGCCAAAAAATGAAGACTTCAGTTATATGTGAAATGTGTTAACTAAGTCCCTCCAACCTGAATATTTATTCAATAGAAAGAATGTTAGCAGTTGTTGGATATTGTGAATGATCCAACTAATTTTCAACTACTCATATTTGAAGGCTTTGTTAGTTTGATACTAACTTTAAAATGTTAAGCATATTCAATTTCAATTTATTTTACAATTCTTTGTATGAATATAAGGATAATACAAAGACTTTTATAATGTTTCATGTGCATCTCCTAGTCATATTAATAAAGCAACTGTTTGTTTTATAAATCAGTTACATCAAGATTCAACTACCCTTATATCAGACACAATAGATTTCAAGACAAAAATGTATAAGATGACAATCACTATATAATGATAAAGGGGTCAATTCATCAAGAGAATATAACAATTTTAAATACATATGCACACTGGAGGACCCAGATACATAAAGCAAATATTGATAGAGCTAAAGAGAGGCCCCAAATACAATAATAGCTGGAGACTTCAATACTCCACTTTCAGCACTGACAGATGTTCCAAACAGAAAATCAAAAAGGAAACACTGGAGTTGATATAGTTTGGATGTGTGTCCTTGCCCAAATCTCACATTGAAATGGAATTCCCAGTGTTGGAGGTGGGGGCCTGGTGAGAGGTGATTTGTTCATGGAGCAAGAGGGGGAAGTGTTAAACCATTCATGAGAACCCCATGATATCATGAATGGTTTAGTTCCTCCTCTGCTTGTTCTCTTGATCCCGCTTTTGCCATGTGATGTGCAAATTCCGGCTTCGCCTGCTGCCATGATTGTAAGCTTCCTGAGGCCTCCGCAGAAGCTGATGCCAGACGTATGCTTCCTGTACAGCCTGCAGAATTGTGAGTCAATTAAAGTGCTTTTCTTATAAATTGCCCAGTCTCAGGTATTTCTTTACAGCAATGTGAGAATCGACTAACACAGTACTTAATCTGCACTATAGACTAAATGGACCTAACAGATATTTACAGAACATTTCATCCAATGGTTGCAGAATACACATTCTTTTCCTCAGCACATGGATCATTCTCAAGGATAGACCACATGTTAAGTCACAAAACAAGTCTTAAAATATTAAAAAATTGAAACGATATCAAGCATCTTCTCCAAACACAATGGAATAAAACTAGAAATCAATAGCTAGAGGAATTTTGGAAAACATACAAATACATGCAGATTAAACAATATGTTCCTGAATGACCAGTGGGTCAATGAAGAAATTAAGAAGAAAGTTGGAAAATTTCTGAAACAAATGATAATGGAAACACAACATACCAAAACCAGTGAGATACAGCAAAAGCAGTACTAAGAGGAAGTTTATAGTTATAAGTGTCTACATCAAAAAAGAAGAAAAACACAAATAAACAACTGAGTGATGCATCTTAACAAATTATAAAAGCAAGAGTAAGCCAAACCCCAAATTAATAGAAGAAAATAAATAATAAATGAGATTGAAATAAAGAAAATGATACAAAAGATAATGAAACAATAAGTTGGTTTTTTGAAAAGTTAAGGAAAATTGGCAAGCCTTTATCCAGACTAAGAAAAACAGAGAAGATCCAAATAAATAAAATCAGAGATGAAAAAGGAGACATTACGACTGATTTCACAGAAATTCAAAGGATCATTAGTGGCTACTATGAGCAACTATATGCCAATAAACTGGAACATCTAGAAGAAACAGACAAATTCTTAGACACATACAACCTACCAAGATTTAACCATGAAGAAATCCAAAACTGGAACAAACCAATAATAAGTAATGAGATCAAAGCCATAATAAAAAAAGCCGAGGACCCAATAGCTTCACTGCT
This sequence comes from Mandrillus leucophaeus, assembly GCF_000951045.1. NCBI lineage: Eukaryota > Metazoa > Chordata > Mammalia > Primates > Cercopithecidae > Mandrillus > Mandrillus leucophaeus. Next base: position 2,316,534 of record NW_012106697.1, on the reverse strand, counting down.
GAATTCTACCAAACATTTAAAGAAGAAGTAATATCAATCCTATTCAAACTATTCCAAAAAGTAAAGGAGTAGACAGTGCTTCCTAATGATTTCTACAAGGCAATTATTACCCTGATATCAAAACTAGACAAAACCACATCAAACAAACAAACCCAACTACAGGCCAATATCTCTGATGAATATTGATGCAAAAATCATCACCAGAATACTAGCAAACTGAATTCAACAATAAATTAAAAAGACTATTCATTCTGAACAAGTGGGATTTATCTCTGTGATGCAAGAATGGCTCAACATATGCAAATCAATCATTGTGATACGTCGTATTGACAAAATGAAGAACAAAAAAACATATGATTACTTCAACCGATGCTTAAAAAGCATTTGATGAAATTCAACATCCCTTCGTGATAAAAACCCTTAAAAAACTGTGGAAAGAAGGAACATACATAATAAAAGCCATATATGACAGACCCACAGCAAGTCTTATACTGAATAGAAAAAAACCTGAAAGCCTTTCTTTTAAGATCTAGAACAGAACAAGGATGCCCACTTTCATCACTGCTATTCAATATAGTACTGAAAATCCTAGCTAAAGCAATCAGACAAGAGGGAAAAAAAGGGCATTTGAATTGCAAAGAACAAAGTCAAATTATCCTTGTTTGCAGATGATATGATTTTATATTTGGAAAAAACTAAAGACTCCATAAAAAACTATTAGAACTGATAAACAAATTCAGTTAAGTTGCATCATACAAAATCAACATACAAAAATCAGTAGCATTTCTATATGCCAATGGTGAGCAATCTGAAGAGAAATCATAAAAGTAATCCCATTTACAATAGCCATCAATAAAGTTAAATACCTAGGAATTAACCAAAGAAGTGGAAGATCTCTATAATGAAAACTATAAAACGCTGATGAAAGAAATTGAAGAGGGCACCCAAAAATGAAAAGATATTCCATGTTCATGGATCGGAAGAATCAATATTGTTAAAATGTCTACACTACGCAAAGTAATCTATAGATTCAATGCAATCCCTATCAAAATACCAATGACATTCTTCACAGAAATAGAAAAAACAATCCTAAAATTTATGTGGAATCACAAAAGACCAGAATAGCCAAAGCTATCCTAAGCAAAGAGAACAAAACTGAAGGAATTACATTACTTGACTTCAAATTATACTCTATAGTATAGTAACCAAAACAGCATGGTACTGGCATAAAAACAGACACATTGATCAAATAGAATAAAGAACCCAGAAACAAATCCACACACTTGCAGTAAACCATTTTCGACCAAAGTTCCAAGAACATACATTGGGGAAAAGATTCTCTCCTCAATAAATAGTGCTGGGAAAACTGGCTACCCATATGCAGAAGAATGAAACTTGATCCCTCTCTGTCACCATATACAAAAATCAAATAAAAATGGATTAAAGACATAATCTAAGACTGCAACCTATGAAACTACTACAAGAAAACACTGGGGAAACTCTATAGGACATTGGTCTGGGCAAATATTTCTTGAGTAATATCCCATGAGCTCAGGCAACCAAAGCAAAAACAGATAAATGGGATCACATCAAGTTAAAAAGCTTCTGTACAGCAAAGGAAGCTTTCAATAAAGTGAAGAGACAACCCACAGAATGGGAGAATATATTAGTAAACTACTCATCTGACAAGGAATTAATAATCAGAATATATAAGGAGCTCAAACAACTATATAGAAAAAATCTAATAATCCAGTAAAAATGGGCAAAAGATTTGAATACACATTTCTCAAAAGAAGACTTACAAATGGCACCAACCCAAATGTCCATCAATGATAGACTGGATTAAGAAAATGTGGCACATATACACCATGGAATACTATGCAGCTATAAAAAATGATGAGTTCATGTTTTTTTGCCAGGACATGGATGAAGCTGGAAACCACATTCTCAGCAAACTATCACAAGGACAGAAAACCAAACACCACATGTTCTCACTCATAGGTGGGAGTTGAACAATGAGAACACAGGGACACAGGGTGGGGAACAACACACACTGGGGCCTGTTGGGGGGTCGGGGGCTGGGGGAGGGATAGCATTAGGAGAAATACCTAACGTAAATGACGAGTTGATGGGTGCAGCAAACCAACATGACACATGTATACCTATGTAACAGACCTGCACATTGTGCACATGTACCCTAGAACTTAGGGTACAATAAAGGAAATAATAAGAAAGAAGGCTTATAATGGCAAACAGGCCTATGAAAAGGTGCTTAACTTCATTGATCATCAGAGAAATGCAAATCAAAACTAAAATGAGATATCATTTTACCCCAGCAAAAAATGGCTTATATCCAAAGACAGGTAATAACAAATGCTGATGAGAATGTGGAGAAAAGGGAACCCTTGTAAACTGTTGGTGGGAATGTAAATTAGTACAATTATTATGGAGAACAGTTTGGAACTTCCTCAAAAAATTAAAAATGGAGCTACCATATGATCCAGCAATCCCACTGCTGGGTATATACCCAAAAGAAAAGAAATCAGTATATCAAAGAGATACCTGCACTCCCGTATTTGTTACTTGCAGCACTGTTCACAATAGCCAAGGTTTGGAAGCAACCTAAGTGTGCATCAACAGACGAATGGATAAAGAAAAAGTGGTACATACACACAATGGAATACTATTCAACCACAAAAAGAATGCAATCCTGTCATTTGCAACAACATGAATGGAACTGAAGGTCATTATGTTAAGTGAAATAAGCTAGGCACAGAAGCACAAGCAGCGTATGGTCTCACTTTTTTTGTGTGTGTGTGGGATCTAAAAATCAAAAAGATTGAACTTATGGAGCTTGAGAGCAGAAGGATGGTAACCAGAGGCTGGGAGGGTGGTAGACGGGTCAGGGGCAGGTGGAGATGGTTAATGGCACAAAAAAATCATTAGAAAGAATGAATAACACCTAATACATGATAGCACAACAGGGTGACTATAATAATAACAATTGTACATTTAAAAATAAATAAAGGAGTATAATTGGATTGTTTGTGACACAAAGACACAAATGCTGGAGGGCATGGATACCCCACTTTGACGTGATTATCATGCATTGCATGCTTGTATCAAAACATCTCCAGAACCCCGTGAATAGATACACCTACTATGTACCCACATACATTAAAATAAAAAAATGTTTAAAAGATTCAGCTACCTTGTTTTTGAAAGAAGGCTGAGTATAAAGAAATATACCATAAATCATTTTTTTAAAAAAAAATACAGATTATAAATAAATACTGCATACACAAATATGTAAACAACCAACCAACCGTCCAGATTTACCTATCCCCATAACCAGTAGAAAATATTTTACACTTTTCTAATATCGCTTGAATTGTTTCTAATCTGTTTCTAATTGTTTCAATTTCTAGTATCACTCGAATTGCTCAAATTTCTAATATCACTTGAATTGTTTGTTTTATGGTCTTCCCTTTGACCCTCATCATTAAACTTTTGCCGGATGGGTGTATTTAGTGCAGACATACTAAAATTTTCGCTTTCTTGTAAACAAAACAAATACAAAACAATGACCTTTTGGTTTTTGGTAATAAAGCTTCTTAAGAAAAAATATTTTTTCTTCAAATTCTTGATTTTGCATTTTCTTTCTGATCAATAATTAATCGTTTGAATGTTGTTTTTTCCCCCAAATCTAGATTTTTACATTCAATATTTTTCTTCATTGTTAACAACACATTTAAAAACTGAAATATATAATCATGAGTGCATTATTGCAATGTTCTCTTACAGCGGAATGAAATAGCTTAAATGCCTTACCAAAATGGCAGTAAGGAATTTGTCCCCTCAAGAGAAAGTGCCTTTATTTTACATCCATATAACTCCATAACCTCCATGGGGCCTGGAATTCTTCTAAATTATTTTATTATTAATACATCATATTTATGAGAGTATGATAACCAGTGGATTACAGCTATAATGGATTTGGGTACATATGATGTATTACCCTACTGCAAATTATATAAATGAGAAAAATTGTTCTTTGATCTTTAAAAATAAACTTCCTTTACGGTGTATTGTTCACAAAATACTCCCCTGGCAGGAAGTGTTTAAAACAAACACGCAAACAAATGAAGAAACCTTTTTGCCAGATTCCAGGTAGCACCTGCTGAGATACAATTTTCCATGCACAGGGGGCCAGTGATGAGTGGCATACACTTCAGCTCACTGCTGTCATAAACCAGGAGGGGTTGGTCAGAAATCCCTCCCTATGATATAATCTATGTTCAAAATTTGTCTGGTAATCAGAGTAGTTATATCTTTTTTGACCAAAATACCCCAAATGTGTCTGTTCCAGGAGGAGAGGAAAAAAAAATCTATGATAATTATAGTGAGGCAACTCAAAAGCAAACGGTTTCAAGTCAGTATTTACCCTCTAGACGTATTCTCAGATTCATCAAGCTTTAACAAATATAAAAGATGTAAAAATATATAGCAGCAACCCAAAATCCCAAGTGTCTTCTATCAAAGCTGTTAAGTATTTTTATATGCCTTCGTGATGTGTGGAGTGGATCATTGGTATTGCTAAGTGGAGGTTTGGAAAAAAGAAAGTTTAAAAGAGGAACGTTTTCTTAAATAAATGGAAGTCAAGAATAACTTTCATGACATGCTCTAACTGCCATTTCAAAGCTCTATATAAGCTAAAACAAATAAACCAACACCGTCATTTTGACCTAGATTACTGCTTAAACAAAGGTACATATTCTTAATTTACATGAAAAGCAATTAGGTTTGCTGCTGACAGCACTGTGGAAAACACATCTGCTCAGGGCAAGCTTTTATATTTGAAAAAAATAAGCTGGAAGGCGTTTTTCCCCCCTCCTCAGCCCCTATCCACTTTGGGCCAGAAATGCTATTAAAATTTTTAAACTGGTTTTGATGGTGGATTATAATTACTGTTATACATTTTTAAGTATGCTTAAAAATTATTTTCTGATTTCAGCCCAGAATCTGACATTTCATGATGTTGTTTGGTATTTAAGAAATGGCTAGGAAATGATATACTATTTTTCCGTCTCTGGAACGCGTTGTGAGCAAGCTAGACTTTAAAAATACAAAAGAAAAAAATAAATTGGGAAAATTATGGCAGGAATATTTATGTTAAAATATGAATTTGTTAAGCTAAATATATTTTTAGAGTCTGGGTATCTTTCTTAGACTTAGGTGTTTAGCAAGACAGTAAATGTCTCTTTTCTTTTTGGATTTTTTTTTTTTTTTTGATTCAGGGGATACATGTGCAGGTTTGTTACATATGCAGGTTTGTTACATGGGTATATTGTGTGATGCTGAGGCTTAGGTCTCCTAATAAAGCGATCACCTAAATGGTGAACATAGTGCCCCGTAGGTCTTCAGCTCTTTCCCCACTTCCCTCCTTTTAATATCCCCAGTGTCTGTTGTTTCCATTTTTGTGTCCATGTGCACCCAATGCTTCCACTTATAAGTGAGAACATGCAGTACTTGGTTTTTGGTTTCACGTTAATCCATTTAGGATAATGGCCTCTTGCTGCATCCACATTGCTGCAAAGGACATAATTTCATTCTGTTGATGGCTGCATAGTATTCCATGGTGTATACGTACTACATTTTTTTTTAAAATCCAATCCACCATTGATGGGCACCAAGATTGATTCCATGATTTTGTTACTGTGAACAAACAAACATGTGGCTATAAACATAAGAGTGCAGAACAATTTGGTAGAACAATCTATTTCCTGTGAGTATATACCCAGTAATGGAACTGCTGGGTAAAATGGTAGCTCTGTTTTTAGTTCTTTGAGAAACTTCCAAACTGCCTTCCACAGGGGCTGAACTAGTTTACATTTCCACTAACAATGTGTAAGGATTCCTCTTCTCTGCAGCCTCGCCAGTATCTGTTATTTTTCGACTTTTAATAACTGGAAATTTTTTTCTGATTAGAAAGGTGATACATGCTTTTTTCAATAAGTAAATATTGAAGAGAGAAAGTAAAAGATTGACTACTATTTACACGTTGATATTACATTTTCCCACTTAAATTTATTCATTCATTTGTTTATTCATAAAATATTCATTTGGTACCACCAATTTCTAGAACATTCTTAGATGAAAGGGATACAGTGATATGCAAGACTAGCTTCATTCTTGCACTCATAGGGCAAGAAGTCTAGAGGACCTTTAGACCAATGGACAAATATTTCTTTATAAATTTTGATAAATTCTTTAATTTAATAGTAAAGAATGATGTTCTATGGAAGGATATACTAGAGGGTCTTTTATAATCTTGGGTGTCTTTTAAAGTGTTCTGGGGGAAATTGAGTGAAATATGACTAATCAGTAGAAGTATTTAGGTGAAGTGAGAAAGAGGAGAGGGAGAGGGAAGGATATGTAAAGGCCCAGAATGGGAGGCTGTGATGTGATCAGAAACTGGCAGTAACTATTCACAATAGCAAAGACATGGAATCACCACGGGTGCCCAGTAGATTGAATAAAGAGACTGTGGTACATATACAATGTATACATACATGGACTACTATATAGCCATAAAAAAGAACAATAGTATATCCTTTACAGCCACATGGATGCCCCTGGAGGCTATGATCCTAAGTGAATTAATGCAGGAACAGAAAACCAAACACAGCACATTCTCATAAGTGGGAGCTAAACATTGGGTACATAAAGACATAAAGATGGGAATAGTAGACACTGGAGTGGGTCGAAAAAGTTTCTGTGGGATACTGTGTTCACTATTTGGGTTATGGGTTCAACAGAAGCCTCAACCTCAGCATGGCACAAGATACCCAGGTAAAAACCTGCACATGTACTCCCTGAATCTAAGAGGAAATTTGAAAAAAAAATCCAGAGGGAGAAATAACAATAATAAAATAAAAGAAAAATAAGAAAGAAAACTGGCAGGACTGATTGGCAAGGAAGATGTGATGCCAGGTGAGGCTGGAGAGATGGGTAGGCTAAGCCTTGAGAGTGAGCGCAAAAATGATTTTTGATCATTGTCCTCGGAATGATGGAAAACCACTGGAGGATTTTAAGTTGAGAAGTGATATGATTTCATTAAAATGCTTACTTTGAAAGATTACTTTTATTTTCTTTTTAATTTTTAAATGGACATAATAACTGTATCTATCTATCGGGTACATAGAGATGTTGCAATACATATAATGTATAGCGATCAAATCAGGGTAATTAGCATATCCACCATCTCAAATCTTTCTCATTTCTTTGTGTTGGAAACATTCAATATCCTCCTTCTAGCTATGTGAAATGTTATATTATTGTTAACTACAGTCATCCCACAGAGCTATACAGCACTACAACTTATTCCTCCTATCTAGTTGTAACTTTTTTATCCTTTAACCAATCTCTCCCTATTCCCCCTTTCCCCAAGATTACTTTTTTAAACTATTTATTTATTTATTTTGAGCCAGAGTCTGGCCCTGTCACCCGGGCTGGAGTGCAATGGCGCGATCTCGGCTCACTGCAACCTCCGCCTCCTGGGTTCAAGCAAGTCTTCTGCCTCAGCCTCCCGAGTAGCTGAGATTAGAGGCTCCCACCATGACGTCCGGCTAATTTTTTTTTGTATTTTTAATAGAAATGGGGTTTCACCATGTTGGCCAGACTGGTCTCGACCTCCTGACCTCAAGTGATCTGGCCGCCTCGGCCTCCCAAAGTGCTGTGATTACAGGCGTGAGCCACAGCACCTGGCCCCAGATTCATTAAAACAGCCAAATTCATCAAAGCTATTCCCAAAGCAGTTCCGTCTGTGGCCCCCATGAAGACTGAGTCTTCCACAACCAAGTAGAAAAACCCAGCTAGGCATAGTGGCTCACGCCTGTAATCCCAGCACTTTGGGAGGCTGAGGCAGGTGGATCAGATTGCTTGACCTGAACTCAGGAGTTTGAGACCAGACTGGGCAACGTGGAGAAACCTTGTCTCTACAAAAAAGTACAAAAATTAGCTGGACATGGTGTCATGTGCTTATAGTGCCAGCTATTTGGGAGGCTGAGGTGGGAGGATCACTATAGCCTGGAAGGTCAAGGTTGCAGTGAGCCAAGATTCAGCCTGGGAGACAGAGCAAGGCCCTGTCTCAACAACAACAGCAGCAGCAACAACAACCACCACCACCACCCAAGTAAATATCTTTTTCCACACTAATTTTTCCAAGAGAAACGAGGTCAAGGCTACAGGTCAACTTTGGTTTGGAGGTGTTTATTTGAGGTTTAAGTATTACTTTGGTTTTTATTTTTTCATAACAGAACTGATATGTACAAGCAAGATGTTTCGGTGGAAAACACTGGGAGAATTGGTCTCTATGTTGAATCGAGGGAACTGGCATTAAACCTCAGAGAAGCGAAGACATCACACATCTGGCAAAGGGAAAAATGTCTAATCCACAGTATTTCAGTAATTCCCGCCCTATAGGTCACAAGGAGCAGAGGACGAGAGGGAGTTTTGACCAGTGGCGCTGGATACAAAAAACCAGGCCACAAGCTGGTGGCAGGAAACAGCCAGCATGACTCAGAGGGGGCTCGATGATTTTACATTCAGTTCACAGGAATCTTCGGGGGTTGTTGAGGGTCAGACCTCCAAACTGAGGGTGAGGGTGCTATCAGAAGTATGGCCATCAGATGCTGGGTAGTCAAAGAAAGATACAGTATCCACTAAAGGGTTGCTCTTTGAGAGTAGCTTCAGAAATGGAAATGTCATTGCTCACCAGGTAACCAGCCCAGGCAATAGGACAGTGAAATCCAAATCCGGCCAAGCCAGGACCTTGTTTCATGGAGACCTTGCTGAGATACAGCTTTGACTTGTCTTGGTGTTGGTAATGCTGGGGGTAGTAGATGCTTGCGCTGTGGTCTGGACACTGCCCCCTACTCACTGGATGATTCTGGGACACTCCCTTAGTCTTTTAAAGCCACTGTTTTCTTTGCTATGAAAGTAGGAGTACAATCCTTGCAGGGTTATTGTAGAATCGAATGAGGTTACGTACCATGTCTGGCACTAGGTAACCACTCAGCAAATATTGGCTATTATTAAATCTCAAAATATGCAGTAAAATGTGATTTCTCTGTGTCTTGGTTTCTACATCTATGCAATAGGAAACAGCAAACTGTTAAATCAATTTTATTTGTAAAGCATGTAAGGAATCTGAAAGGAAAGATCACTTTATCAAAGTGAAATATTCCCAACAATACGATGGAAGATTTAATCTAAGCTAGATAAATATTATTATTCTCATTATACAAAGGTCAGAATGATGCTGGGAACTAAAGCAACTTGTCAAAAAATGTCAGAGTTTGAGATTAGAATGCTGGCTCTCCAAGCTCCTAGGAATACCGTTAGACAAAGACTTTCTGAAGCAAATAATCCCCATCCATTCAAATTATTTCAGACACCCCAAGTGATTACAACTCAGTCAATTCTTTTGTTTTCTTCCATTGAGCTTACATCTGTGAATTAGGCAAGTAGTTTAGTTAAGAAAATAAGATTCCACACATTTGTGAGATTGCAGCATTGGCTAATCAGGGTAGATGGCTGCAGAGGACAGAAGGCGAAGGATCTTCTTTGTAGAAATTTACAAGCAGACCAGAAGAAAGCTGGCAATTCAGTCTCGTACCACATAAATCAATTAATATTGAAAACTCAAAGAATCATCCCCTTCTAGGATAGACATACATGGTAAGTTATCTGGTTGTACAAACCAAATAATTACTCATCCAGAATTAGATGTTCCCTAACTCCAAATGATCACAACATCATTTCCAGCTCTCGGGAAATACATAATACAATGTATTTTCCTGCCTCACCATAAATTTCCTGTGGTTTGCATTATCATTGGATATAATATCATAAGTTCCATGCCTTGCCCAGTAGCTTTAAGACCTTTGCTCTGTTTTCTATCCCTCTAAAGAGATCGCCAATAAATTATAAAGTGACTTTAGTTTGTAAAATAGCAAAAGAAAATTGTCTTATTTAATCTCTCTGAATGTGTTCATGGGCTCATAGGAAGTTCCAGTTCAAGCCTGTTATGCCAATCAATACTAAGACAATTTATAGGATTTTATCATTCCCTTCACTAGGTCCTCATGCAATGCATGCAAGAACTACAAGAAAAATTCCTTTAAAAGCCTGTATCATTATTTTATAGTATGGGGCTATTTTATTTAGGTCCTAGGCTCTTATCTAAGTAAGGAGGGTGTGTGTGTGTGTGTGTGTGTGTGTGTGTGTGTGTGTGTGTGTGTATTTCATAATGTTGACACAATTAAACTTATTAACAAATAGTTTATTGTGAAAAAATGATTCTTGGAAATCATATACTCCTTTGTAAACAGAAAAGGCTAAATATTATATACAAGTATAATATGACGTTCCTCTTCCACTACAACTTTAATCTTAATTACTATGTAAAACTCAATCCAGGAAAAAGTCCATTTTATTATGCACACAAGCAAGTCGATTTTCACTAGGTAGAGTAGAAGATGAAGAAAACCAAACAAGCCTCTCAACCAACCTGTATGTTCACACTTCACCAAACTTCCTGCATTTCTCATGCCTATATTATGGCAATACAGCGCGAAGCACAGCGTGTGGCCTGGTGATAGCCATGGCCTGGAGGGCAGGGTGAGGATGGGAACAGAGCACTCTGGTGAAGGGGAGAGGACCTCAGGGAGCAGGACCAGCTACCAGGGAAATTGGCTAAAGGCAGCTAAGTTGCTCTGTGGTCTGTATCTAAAATCAGCAAAATACTTAATTTTGCGTGTGGTCTTGTCTATGTTTGGAATATGTGTTCATTGTAAGGCAAACAGTGAGGGTGTATTTGGCAAATTTTATGACTTTTGATAAATGAACTCCTGAAAAAATCCAGAGAAAATCTGACTAGCCCAAATTATGTGCTCTTTTTTACATTTTAAATTGTTTTGAATTGTTTCTTTTATAGAGACATGAACAGGATTGTTACTTTATAATTATTTTTTACATAAAACCAATCAATTCTGGAAAGACAATCTAAATTGAATACTAATAACAAACTTCGAGGTAATTTTTTAAAAAGGAATAAAGCACCTTTATATGTTAATAGCCTGTATTCATTCGTAAAGGAATTGTTATTAGTTTATGATGCTATTATTTAAAGATATGATGGGTATAGTTTGAACCCAATCACCTATTTCCAATGCTCTGACAAGCTAGTGAAAGTTGCCTATAGGGAATGTGAGACATAAACTTGGCTGGTGGATCTTATCAGACCCTCTATTTACAACTCAATCCAGTAATTGCTCTGCTCTCAAAAGTCCTGCTGAAGCCAAGGGGAAAATGCACACAGACCAGACTCAAGGACCCTAGCAGAAGACATCACTGGGGACAGTAAGTTCAAAGCAGTTGCAAAACCTGCCTTAACAAATACCATCTCAGGAAAATAGCTAAAAACAAAGACTTGCTAACAAGAAGGTGAAAGCAATGCTGTGTTCCTGTGAGAGAGTTTAGAATTAAGTATATTTTTTGTCAATAAGGAAAAAAAGTTTTACTGTTTGTGAAATGGTGAATCAGATCATCTCAAGTACCTCAACGGTAGCACCAACATTTTGAGAAATTCAAATAGGAACATGGTATTAACAGTGTTTTGTGCGATAGAACACATTTCCAGACACTATCTCAGTCATCTGCATGAATAACACATTGAAGGAGAAATGTCTCTCAAACAGGAAAAAACTCAACACACCCACATTAAGTTGAGTCATCAGAGAGAAATCTTTAACTGCTCAGGCATTTTAAGTGGCTGAAAATGACATCAGATTCCCAAAATAATCAGTCAAGACTGATTTATGAAACTTCATTGATACAAGCTTAATGATATCTAGGTTTATGTTAATTGACTTTTAAAGAAAAAACTCTATGTTTTTAAGTTAATGATGATTTTCTCTTAGAGACAAAGTACAATAAAGAGGGTCATCTTAAAAATTTAAAATCAGGCAGGGTGCTGTAGCTCACACCTGTAATCCCAGCACTCTGGGAGGCTGAGGCGGGCAGATCACATGAGGTCAGGAGTTTGAGACCATCCTGGCCAACATGGTGAAACCCTGTCTCTACTAAAAACACAAAAATTAGCTGGGCGTGGTGGCGCATGTGCCTGTAATCCCAGCTACTCAGGAGGCTGAGGCAGGAGAATCACTTGAACCCAGGAGGAGGAGGTTGCAGTGAGCTAAGATCGCACTGCTACACTCCAGCCTGGGGGACAGAGTGAGATCCTACCTAAAAAAAAAAAAAAAAAAAAGTTAAAATCATGAATTAAAAAATGTAAAATAATGAAATGACGGGGCTTTTTGGACACCCGCAAAGGAAACGACTGTGCTCAGCAATAGCTGCCATTTTAGGAAATCCAGTAAGAAGTCCAAATGGAGAAAAGCATAGATGTTCAGGATGCTATTTTTAAGGGTGACTTTTCTTTCCTCCATCTCTGATATTAACATTCGAACAAGACAAAAGGGGATTGGAGGAGCTGTGTGACCACCTGGCTGCCATGAGACATAGTTGAATCCTCAGTTATTGTTGACAACTAAACGGCCTTTGTGGGAGCAGGGCAGGCGGCTGGTGGTGGTCCCAAAGGAGCCCTGAGCTCGCGTAGGAGTTCCTAGGGCAGATCCTGCCATCCGCTCAGGCTGTGACGATGGCCGCGAACACCCCTTGTACTGACAAAGTAGAAAGAAGAAGTAAAACAGGGGAATTCTTCCCTCAAATTCCCTTTTGAAAATAGGGTATATTCTATAAAGGAAATGCATATGTAAATGTGTTATTAGGGGTCTTGTGTCCCTTAATTTAAAATTCGAAATCTCATTTTGATTATTTGCAAGGATATTTTCTCTAATTCCAGACTTTGCTTTTATAGCAAATATAACAGGGATTGGCCTGTTGGGCTTGGTAAACTTTATCATTAGTTAAACATTTTGCTAATCCCTCTGCATGTCAGTTGGAAAGGTTGATCCTTTCTAGATGGGTCTTTGGTCCCAGGGCATGCTCTCCTGCGCTCGGAGCTTTCTGCAAAGACTTTGCCGGCCCTGGTACACCTCATTAGGACCAGCTTCCTAAGGTTTAGTGAGGCTAAACGCTTCCCCAGTGCCCCATCCATACTGCTGCAACCTATTTGTTTTGTTTCTCACCTCAGGATCAGCTCGCCTATGCTTTCCAACGTGACAATTAGCTAATTTAATAAATCTAATTTAGGCTAATGTGCTGCTGAGACAGACTCATAGGAGGGGCCATACCATTGCCTCTCGGTTTTTTGTTTTTCTCCTAGGATCTTCTTTTCCTCACAAAATCTGAATTTTAATAATACGTTCTAGAGGAAACGGGCTCACTTCTATTTCTGAAATGGCAAATAAATTTCATTTTTTGAGCCAGCTTTGATTGGCTGAGATGGCTATGGCGTGGATTCTGAAGTCTAGTCTAGGTGTTTTGGGAAAGGGTTTTATGATTGATTAGTGATGTCACCATAGGTCGAGGAATGGACACCATATATAGGCTAACCTTGTTCTATTTAATAGAGCTGAAGCTAATGGTAAGTAGCTGCCCAGTGTATTAGCATGTTAGCTCACAATTCTACTAATTTTAGGGTACTAACAGTTTTAACACTTCATATATATACACACACACACACACACAGATATATGTATATATAATATAAAGTATTATACTGTAGTACTTTATAATATACGAGTATTATATATAGTATATAAAGTATTCTATACATTTTATACATAATAAAGATTTATAGTTCTGTAGTTCTCTATATATTATATAGCGAGTACTTTACTCACAGAGAAAGATTATGTCCTTCATTCAAATGAAAATATAACTTTAGACAAAATTTGACTTCTACTGGTCAGCCTCAGAGTATACCATGAATGATATCCACGTCAATTGTAGAAGCTGATGCAACAGACCCTCTTTGAGCCCCAAAGCTTTTCTTCCCAGAGGAGTTTCTTTCAGTTCCAGGTTGGTTCCTAGAAGTCCTTGATTTGATGACTTCAGCATCAGAGGAGAAAGGGAGGCCTGAATTAGTAAGCAGTGCTCAGGGAACAAGGGACAAGTGTAGGAAAGAAAAACATTTTGGAATCAGAACAAGTGTTCAGTGAATCTGAAGTAATGTGACTGATATTCTTCTGTGACTGGAAGCTCCTCTCTGATGGCAGTTGCAATGTGCATTGAACAAAGGTAACATAAATTCATAAGGCAAGGGCCTCCCAAGGGAACTCGTTTGGAAAAGGACACTTATTCGATTGTTCTAAGCTTTACTGCATCTGCTAGGAGAAACACACCAGTGTTAGTGTAGTCATAAATTGAATCCTTACACATTATTTTGAAAAACACATGAAAAAACTCCAAAACTTCATTTTAGTGGCAGCAGCAGCCTGGTATAAACCAAAGTCTTGGGCTCAAGACTGAGATTGGAAGACTTGGGATGCAGTTTTGGAATTAAACACACCTATTTGTCTCTTTGAATGCCCACCATTCATTCAAGGGGAAAAGTGGAGAATTGTGATATTATGGACAAGTAAATTGATGGCATGGGTTTTTTGTTTTTGTTTTTGTTTTGTTTTGTTTTGAGAGGCTGAAGTGACTAAAATACCGTGAAAGTGCAAGGTGAAACGGGCTCTAAAAAAATGAAATGATGGATGCTTGCTACAGGAAAATTTACCAAAAAAAGATTCAAACAAAACAGATATTTTTGGGCCTATCATGAAAATAATTACGACAGTGCTTCTATATTTCCTTACAATTATTCCCAATATTCCTTTCATCTAATGAAGTTCCTCCAAATTTCATGATCCTTGTGACAATCCTCCCCAGACTATCGTGAGAGACCCAGAGCTGCAGCAGTTGTCGTTGTGGTTATTCTGACATTGACCTGAAGGGCGCAAGAATGTTTCTCAGGTGGTAAGAAATTGCTAAAGAAAACTTTACAATGGTCCAAAAAGTGTTATATCCACCACATATTGCAAGGTATGGTCCATAAAATGTGAATTTCTTTCTCTTTTGTTTCTCTAGACTTTAGTAAAGCTTTAACTTCTAGGATGCTTTGAGGCCATGCCTGATATCCATGGCCAGTCAGATAATTCCTCCATTCTTTACATCCATTCCTTTGGTACAGGATGTGTGGTCTTCTAGTAATGTAATATTCCTATACTCCATAATTATATTACTATTTTATTGCTGTTTTAACCTTCTTTTTCACTAAAAATAAAATAGGAATTATGAAAAGGTATTAATTTCATAAATCATAATACCTTGCTGTATAAAACACAATATTTATCCCACTAAAGGTATCAGAAAATAAGGGACAGAACATTTCAAAATAGAATTGGATATCAGGACTTTACTCAGGATCATAATCCATACTAATCCTATTTTTTCTTTGAAAAATCAGAGTTAAATTACTTTATTTTAACTTATAGCACTTTTTATAGCACATCTATTGTAATTATTTATTTGTAAATCAAATTTCTGTATATATTGGAATATGTATAATTATATATGTAACATATATGAAAAAATAAAATATTATTCAAATGTATTCTGACAGTTTCTCTGAATCACGTATCTATTTCCGATTGTCAGTTTTTAATATATTTTCATGTAGAGACGTGTATGTACATATGTATATATGTATGCATGCAGGTGGCCTATTAAGCTTAATGTGACTATTTTCCTTTTCAGAATGAAATTCAATTTAGTAGTCCTAAACTGAAGAGAAAAGCAAAGTAATGCTTCATTACACTTGTATAAATAGCTGTATTTTATCAAGACTAAAATATTTTTGAGGGGCGGGGCCAAGATGGCGGACTAGAAGTTACAGCATTTGGAGGCTCTCAGCGAAAAAAGCCATAATAAGTGTGTGAATATTTCACTGGCACCCAAGGTATCCAAGTTCACTCATCAAAACTGACTAGAAAGCTGGCATGACCCACCGAGAGAAGGAACAGCAGTGTGGTGTGGCGGCCCCGCTGAGAGCCACATGGGAAAGGGGAACCCCCTCCCCCCAGCTAAGGGAGGCAGTGAGTGCGCCCATATGCAGCTGGGGGAAATGTGCTTTTTCCACGAAACTGTGTAATCCACGGATAGAAGATCCTACTCGTGAACCCAGGCCACCGGGGCCTAGCATCCCAACCCCAGAACCTGCAGATTTTTACAGCCTCTCAGCAGGAATCTGGTTAAACCTACCGAACTCCCAGGGGGAGGGGCGACCAGCACCAGCTGTGGCCGCCTGCTGTCTAAGCCATTGAAGCTCCTTGGGGGAGGGGCAGCAGCCAGCAATGGGACTCAACACCTAAGCTCCTTGGGCAGGGGAACGGCAGCACCCATTTCTATAGCTCCAGGCTGCACTTTTCCCCTGCTGGAGCCAGGGAGGCTGGACGGCTTGGTCCCAGGACTTGTCCCTACAGCCCAACACACCGGCTGTGGCAGTCTGCCGCCAGACTGCATCTTCAGGTCTAACCCTGACCCATCCTCCCTCAGTGGGCAGGGCTTATCTGCAGGCTCTCCAGTAACTCCAGCCAGAGGCTCAGAGACAGAATTCGGATCTCCCAGGATCTGAGGCCCATGAGGAAGGGGTAGCAGCAGTCTCTGCAGACCAGGAGAGTCTCTTGCTAGTTCTGAGGAATCTGTGCAGCCCTGACAAGTGGATTTCCCCCCAGTGAAACACACTCTCTCCACCAAAGGACAAAGTGCTTCATTAAACAGGTCCTGCTCCCCATGCCACCCAACTGGATGAGACTCTCCAATAGGGGTTGTCAGACACCCTATACAGGAGCAATCCTACTGGCATCAGGTGGGTGCCCCTTGAGGTCAGAGGTCCCAGAAGAAGGAGCAGGCACCCATCTTCGCTATTCTCCAGCCTCTTTGAGTGACATCTCCATGCACGGGAGCAAATCAGATGAATAGGGCCTGAAGTGAACCCCCAGGAAACTGCAGCAGCCCTACAGAAGAGGGTCCTGACTATTGAAAGAAAAACAAACAAGCAGAAAGCAGTAACAATAGCATCATCAACAACATAACAAAAAGGTCCCCACAAAACCCCATCCAAGGGTCAGCAGCCTCAAAGGCTGAAACTACACAAACTCGCAAAGATGAGAAAGAATTAATGAAAAAATGCTAAAAACCCAAAAGGCCAGAGTGCCCTTTCTCCTCCAAATGATCGTAACATCTCTCCATCAAGGGCACAGAACTGGAGGATCAGATGGACGAATTGACAGAAGTAGGCTTCAGAAGATGGGTAATAAAACCTATGATGAGCTAACGGAGCATGTTCTAACCCAGTGCAAAGAAGCTAAGAACCTTGATAAAAGGTTAGAGGAATTGATAGTTAGAATGAGAGGAACATAAACGACTTGATGGAGCTGAAAAACACAGCATGAGAACTTCAGGAAGCATACACAAGTATCAACAGTCGAATAGACCAAGCAAAAGAAAGGATATCAGAGTTTGAAGACCAGCTTCCTGAAATAAGACATGCAGAGAAGAATAGAGAAGAAAGACAGACATGGAATGAGCAGAGCCTCCAAGAAATATGGGACATCATAAAAAGACCGAACCTACGATTGATTAGAGTGCCAGAAGGAGATGGGGAGAATTGAAACAAGCTGGAAAACACACTATAGGATATTATCCAGGAGAACTTCCCCAGCCTAACAAGACAAGAAAATTCAGGAAATTTTGCAAATTCAGGAAAACAGAGAACACCATTAAGATACCCCATGAGAAGATCAACCCCAAGACACATAATCATCAGATTCTCCAAGATTGAAATGAAGGAAAAACTGTTAAGGGCAGCCAAAGAGAAAGACCAGGTCACTTACAAAGGGAAGCTCATCAGACTAACAGCAGACCTCTCAGCAGAAACTCTATAAGCCAGAAGACACTGGGGGCCAATATTCAACATTCTTAAAGAAAATAATTTTTAACCCAGAATTTCATGTCCAGCCAAACTAAGCTTCATAAGCAAAGGAGAAATAAAACCTTTCCAGACAAGCAAATGCTGAGAGATTTTGTTACCACCAGGCCTGGCCTGCAAGAGCTCCTGAAAGAAGCACTAAATATGGAAAGGAAAAACCAGTAGCAGTCACTGCAAAAACACACCCCAATATAAAGACCAATGACACTACGAAGAAACTGTATCAACTAGTGTGCAAAATAACCAAATAGCATCATGATGACAGAATCAAATTCATACCTAACAATACTAACCTTAAATGTAAATGGGCTAAATGCCCCAATTAAAAGATACAGACTGGCAAATTGGATAAGATGTCAAGACCCATTGGTGTGCTGTATCCAGGAGACCCCTCTTACATGCAAAGACACACACAGGCTCAACATAAAGGGATGGAGGAAAATTTACCAAGCAAATGGAAAACAAAATAAAGCAGGGGTTGCAATCCTAGTCTCTGAACAAACAGACTTTAAACAAACAAAGATCAAAAAAGACAAAGAAAACCATTATGTAATGGTAAAGGGATCAATGAAACAAGAAGAGCTAACTATCCTAAATATATAAGCACCCAATACAGGAACACCCAGATTCATAAAACAGGTTCTTAGAGACATACAAAGAGACTTAGACTCCCACACAATAATAGTGAGAGACTTTAACATCCAACTGTTAGTATTAGATCAACGAGACAGAAAATTAACAAGGATATTCAAGACTTGAACTCAGCCCTGGATCAAGTGGACCTAGTAGATGTCTACATAACTCTCTACCCCAAAACAACAGAATATACATTCTTCTCAGTGTCACATGGCACTTATTCCAAAATCAACCACATAATTGGAAGTAGACACTCCTCAGCAAATGCAAAAGAACTGAAATCATAACAAAGAGTCTCCTAGACCACAGTGCAATCAAATTAGAACTCAGGATTAAGAAACTCACTCAAAACGACACAATTTCATGGAATTGAACAACCTGCTCCTGAATGACTCCTGGGTAAATGATGAAATTAAGGCAGACATCAAGAAGTTCTTTGAAACCAATGAGAACAAAGAGACAATGTACCAGAATCTCTGGGACACAGCTACAGCAGTGTTAACAGGGAAATTTATAGCACTAAATGCCCACAGCAGAAAGCTAGAAGAATCTCAAATCGACCCTGTAACATCACAATGAAAAGAGCTAGAGAGGCAAGAGTAAACTAATCCAAAAGCTAGCAGAAGATAAGAAATAACTAAGATCAAAGAAGAATTGAAGGAGATAGAAACACGAAAAAAAACCTTTAAAAAATTAATGCATCCATGAGCTGTTTTTTTTTGAAAAATTTAACAAAATAGTTGCTAGCTAGATTAATAAAGAAGAAAAGAGAGAAGAATCAAATAGACATAATAAGAAATGATAAAGGGGATATCACCACTGATGCCACAGAAATACAAACTGCCATCAGAGAATACTATAAGAACCTCGAGGTAAATAAACTAGGAAATCTAGAAGAATTCCTGGATGCATACACCCTACCAAGACTAAACCTGGAAGAAGGTGAATCCCTGAAGAGACCAATAACAAGCTCTGAAATTGAGGCAGTAATTAATCGCCTACCAACCGAAAAAAGCCCAGGACCAGACAGATTCACAGCTGAATTCTACCAGAAAATACAAAAAGGAGCTGGTACCATTTCTTGTGAAACTATTCCAAAAAACTGAAAAGGAGGGAGTCAATAAACAGGTATTGATGAAACATGTCTCAAAATATAAAAGTTATTTATGACAAACTCACAGCCAATATTATATTGAATGGGCAAAAGCTGGAAGCATTCCCTCTGAAAACTGTACAAGATAAGGATGCCCTCTCTCACCACTCCTATTCAACATAGTCTTGGAAGTACTGGCCAGGGCAATTAGGCAAGAGAAGAAATAAAGCGTATTCAAACAGGAAAAGAGGAAGTCAAGTTGCCTCTGTTGGCAGGCTACATGATTTTATATTTAGAAAACCCCATTTTCTCAGCCCAATAACTTCTTGAACTGATAAGCAACTTCAGCAAAGTCTCAGGATACAAAATCAATGTGCAGAAATCACAAGCATTCCTTTACACCACCAATAGGCAAGCAAAGAGCCAAACCATGAATGAACTCCCATTCACAATTGCTACAAAGAGAATAAAACACCTAGGAATACAGCTAACAAGGGATGTGAAGGACCTCTTCAAAGAGAACTGCAAACCACTGCTCAAGGAAGTCAGAGAGGAAACAAATATATGGAAAAACATTCCATCCTCAGGGATAGGAAGAAACAATATTGTGAAAATGGCCCTATTGCCCAAAGTAATTTATATATTCAATGCTGTTCTCATCAAACTACCATTGACATTCTTCAAGGAATTAGAAAAAACTATTTTAAATTTCATATGGAACCAAAGAAGAACTTGTATAGCCAAGTCAATCCTAAGCAAAAAGAGCAAAGCTGGAGACATCATGCTACCTGACTTCAAACCATACTACAAGGCTACAGTAGCCAAAACAGACATACAGACCAAAGGAGCAAAACAGAGACCTCAGAAATAACACCACACATCTACAACCATCTGATCTTTGACAAACCTGACAAAAACAAGCAATGGAGAAAGGATCTCCCATTCAGTAAATGGTGCTGGGAAAACTGGCTAGCCATATGCAAAAAGCTGAAACTGGACCCCTTCCTTACACCTTATACAAAAATTAATGCAAGATGAATTAAGGACATAAATATAAAACCCAAAACCATAAAAATCATAGAAGAAAACTTAGGCAATACCATTCAGGACATAGGCATGGGCAAAGACTTCATGACAAAAATGCCAAAAGCAATGGCAACAAAAGTCAAAATTGACAAATGGGATTTAATTAAACTAAAGAGCTTCAGCACAGCAAAATAATCTGTCATCAGAGTGAATAGGCAACCTACAGAATGGGAGAAAATTTTTGTAATCTACCCACCTGACAAAGGTCTAACAACCAGAATTGACAAGGAACTTAAACATATTTACAAGAAAAAAAAAAACCCATCAAGAAAGGGGCAAAGGATATGAACACACTTCTCAAAAGAAGACATTTACATGGCCAACAAACATGAGAAAAAGCTCAACATCACTGATCATCAGAGAAGTGCAAATCAAAACCACAATGAGATACCATCTCACACCAGTCAGAATGGTGATTATTAAAAAGTTAGGAAATAATAGATGTTGGTGAGGCTGTGGAGAAATAGGAATGCTTTTATGCTGTTGGTGGAGATGTAAATTAGTTCAACCATTGTAGAAGGGGAAGGCAGTATGGCAATTCCTCAAGGATTTAGAACCAGAAATACCATTTGACCTAGCAATCCCCTTACTGGGTATATACCCAAAGGAATATAAATCATTCTACTATAAAGACACATGCACACGTATGTTAATTACAGCACTATTTGCAATATCAAAGACATGGAACCAACCCAAATGCCTATCAATGATAGGCTAGATAAAGAAAATGTGGTACACCCACAGTATACACCATGAAATACTATGCAGCCATAAAAAGGAATGAGATCATGTCCTTTGCAGGAACATGGATGAAGCTGGAAACCATCATCCTCAGCAAACTAACATAGGAACAGAAAACCAAACACCACATATTTTCACTCATAAGTGGGAGTTGAACATTGAGAATACATGGACACACAAAGGGGAACAATACACACCAGGGCTTGTTGGAGGGTCGGGGGTGAGGTGAGGGAACTTAAAGGACAGGTCAATAGGTGCAGCAAACCACTATGGCACATATATACCTGTGTAATAAGCCTGCACGTTCTGTACATGTATCCTGTTTTTTTTTTAGAAGAAGAAATAAAAAAAAAATACTTTTAACATAAGCCAACTACAATACGGTTACAGATCCAATGTTCTTCATATCTCTTTACTTCCAAAAATGAATGTTTTTCCCCACTGGCATTAAGACAGTGAGAATAAGAAAACAAGTTAAGTCTTGAAAGGCCTGATGATTTATTATTTTTTTTTTAGTATTCATGAATGAATTAGCTAAATAAAATTATATCTTGACAATATTTATTGGAACATGAAACTTATACACAGGGAAGTATTTTTCAAATTCAAAGAACTATAAGACTAAAAGTTGTTTTAAGAGAATTGCATATAGTAAGAAAAGAGTGTAGGCTGGTAAATCTAATCCTTGCTTTATAAAAAGTTGGAGCCTTTGACATGTGTAGTGACTGGTAAACATTAGTGAGACATAATTTCCCTTGTCAGTGTCATAATGTTGACAACCTGAAACTCACAATGTGTAAATAACAAGAAAACAAAGTCAATATCATGTCAGTTTTGCATAAAGCGGTCATGCATCTACTTGCAAAAAAATTTAAAAATCAAATAATTATGGGAAAACCTACAATTTTACTTAGTTTTAAATATATTCTTATAATTAATTATGAGGTATTTTGTCAAAATGACTAATATGTAAATACATTTACTTAGTTTCAAGCTGGTTACCCATGGGGTATAATATATTAAGTCTAATTTTATTTCCAAACCTTTGGATTGGGTCAGCTGACTTCAGGTCATTTGGAAAGAAACACTGGTTGCACACTTTGATCACAGTATTTTAATCTGCAAGAAAATGTTGATAGCCCACCTGCTTACACTAATTTATATACAGTGTTGTTTTCCAAGAATCCTGAGAAGATGGACATAAAATATAATTGTAATTAGAGATATGCTGAACTACAAGAAAGTAAATGTGGGTACTTAGTCATCAAGAATACCCGCTGATTCCTAGGTAAAGCTGATACTTAACTTACCTGCATGCTGTGCATCTACTATTTGTATTTCCAGAAATACCCATTATTCAAGTCACTAGTGGCCATCCAATTAAAAAAATGATCAATATATCTCACGTGAACAAGCATAATATGTCAGTTGATCTGGTGACAGTTGTATACAAGTTAGCTGGCCTAATGGTCTACTACACAAAAACGTCAAAGTCAAGAGTCAAGGCCAATTTGAGCTTTCGTATGAAGGCTGAGTTTTAGGACATAAAGGTAAGTGTAGTTGCTTAAGGGAAACTATGATGCAGAAGTATGGATGTGAATGCAGGTCTTCCTTCAGAAAGAATAGGTGGTCTATAGCCTACAGGTATGAATAGCAAAAAGTTTTGCCTCAATGTTTTATTATTAGTATTCTTAAATAAGGGCAGGAGTAACAGTTTTTTGAGGTCCAATTGGGAGTCTGTTGACTTTAAGAAGTTCATCAGGGATATTGGGATTCAATAGTGGACACCAAGTTAAGTTTGGAATCATGGAATTGGATTAACAGGTAGGAACCTGGTCTTACTGGATGGAGGCAAGACCTAACTACTAGTGACAGGCAGTATTACCATCACAGGAGAACCAACTGAGAATGTTGAGTTCTTGACCAAAGTGAGCCTCCTCATTCTTCCAGCCTAAGTCTAGACTTAATGAAGAGTCTGAGGAAGGGTTAGACTTAATTCAACAGCGGAAATGAGGAAAGGGGGAAGGTGCAAGGAGCCACAAGGACTTTTACTGACCATCACCTAAAGGGAGAAGCTCTTTCTCCCTCTCTCTCCTGTGATTATCTGAACCCCTAGTCTTCATCAACTCCAACTTGTTTCATAGGCATCTCAGGTGCTAGTGAAATACCAATACATGAGTTAAAGTAAACATGCTTTCTGTCTTGGAGAAAACCTTCTGTCTATTTTTGAAAGTTTGCCTCTGGCAGAGATCTAATATAAATGGGATTGAGGTTGCTTTCAAAGCATTTATATATTTCTCCTATAATATAAAAGAGAATATGATTAACTTTTCTCCTCAATAAGTCGAAAATCAAGGCAACAAGTTCAATTGGAATTTGGGAAAACATTAATGACATTTAAAGCCTTTTCAAAAAGTTTATTTATTGGTATGTGATGTTTATAGTATTATAAACTTAATACAAGTTCCTGTGCTGAATGAATTGATAATGTAACAATCGTTGAGCCAATCAACTTGATCTCATTTTTTCCTTTCTTCATTTTAGAAATACCTTAGGTCTCTCATATAGAACAAAATCCACCTAAATAGTCTTAGAAAAAAGGCTATTTTTCTCTTTCTATGTGTTGCTTATCTCTGAATTTTTAACAAGTCTAAATATACGTGCCAACATTCTTGAAAAGAACTCAGTGCACGTTAGAGATACACATCTGCATTCTGTAAGTGCACAAGTTGCTCCTCAAGTACTTGCCAGTGTGATTATATATATTTTTTTCAGAACAACTACATAGCAAAAGTAGTAGTTGATGGAAGCTATAATTTACTAAGTGGTACCATATTGGTCTGAAAGAGTCATTATAGCATCTAAAAGAAACACCCTTCACAAGGAAATTTTGGTTTCGTATGTTGTTCGGTTAGTTACCGAGCAGTAACTTGGTGTGATATACCACTTTCAAGTGGAGGCAGGTTCCATTTAATAGACAGAAAAACTGAAGCCCAGAGAAATCCACTCACATTGAGCATTTGTGCATAGATAGAGAGTAAGGAACAGAGACCGCTTCTTTTTATGCCAAGACAAATGATAATTTCGAAAGACCACCCACATTTGCTAACTATGTTATTTTGTTTCTTCGACGTGCAGCCAATTTTGTAGAGTTTTTTTTTTTTTTTTTTTTTAAATTCAAAGACACCAAGACCCATTAAGCTAGAGAAAATATTTTATATTTGGACTACCTAATGCTGAACTGGTTGACTGCAAACAGGTTATATAACAGGATGAAAGTGAGACATTTTAGATAGGGATTTGAATACAAATACTTTGGTGGGTGGTGGCGGTGAAGGTAGTTTTGAAGCTTTAGAACAAATAAGATTTTCTGGTTTGTGCTGTTCCATGAATTATTTAAAAAAAAAAAAAAAAAAGAAAGAAAACTGCCTTTCTCTGCTTCGGCCAGGTCTTTACTTCTTCAAAAGATTCCTAAGATTGCTCTTTTCAACTTTCATGTTCAAAATTATTATCTTAGACTTTCTTATTATACAATCAGTCACCACTGAACTTATTCTCCCTAATTAACTTAAGATAATAGTCTTCTTTCTGGACTTAACAGATAGTTCTAACAAAGCCTACCATCGCCAACTTCTCTAATTCGGCAAATGTAAACCTTCATTTTTCCCAAATTGTAGACTCCTGTTTTCTTAGATGAAGCAAGAAATATTGTAGAGTCTTAAAATACATTGTTTCTTATGTATCTATTTTAATGCCCGTATTTGAACTGGTTTAAACATTTTAAGGGTGGCCCTTGACCAAGCATGCATTGGTACCTGGATATTGTGGGTTCATAATAAATAATTGAAGCAAATATCTCTCACAGCAATATCACCTGAAAGCAAGAGGAAATGCTTGCAAGGGATAAGTGAAGACCACCTTATAAATATCAGACGCAGTCACATCTAGGCGAATACTGCCCTGGAAAGTGCTTTTGCTGCTTGAGAATGGTTTCCTTTCAGAGGACAGGTTCTCAATTCTTTGGGAGAACCAATTCTTGGCTAGAGAAGGGCTGTGGTGATCAAGGAGGTCCCGGTGGTATAATTTTAGCTTTTGCAGAATTTTCCATTGCTTATTTTCAGCACTACTGCTATTTCATCATTTCAATGATTGCTCCCCCAACACTGACTGACGATTTTATTGGATGCAGAAGGGGCTGAGTTGGATTATATTTCACTGAACAGCTACACAGTCTGAGTAAAAACAGTCTTTGGAAGTGAAATAATCCCATCTAATTGACTACAGTGAAAAAGAAACAATAAAACCAGTCGATATGACGTAGAAAATCCAGCGCTAGAATGCAGACTAAATTTTCACCAAATTAAAATCTCTGAAGTCTATTGATAATTTTCATCAAATGGATTAAAATAACTATGGATTAAAAGTTTCATAGGTTTGGAAGGTATGGAGTTTCTTATTATTTTATATTTAACATAAAGGTTAAACTCATTAAATACTTAATAAGCATAAAGTTTCTAGGAGTTAATGAATTGCTGCTCTTTTCCATAATGAACTTGTATCAAAATTGGAGGACCCAGTTTGAGGTTGAAAATAAATTCTCAATATGTCAAATCCTGAATACAGCAATGTTCTATTCACATTTCCATAATAACAAAACATCTTCATTAGATTTTGCTGTGAATGAAACTTATGGATGGGCTGTATTTTGAAAAGTGATATAGGCCATCTTAATATTGAAGCATCCTGGAGGTCTTCCCCTTCATTTTATGTCTGATGTGTTGACATTTGGTAGCTCATGCCACATCGTCACTTTTAGATGCAGATAATATAAACTCTTATTTTTCCAGGAATGTTATGGCACTAACTTTATTCCACAGAAGCACTGTATTCTCATTGCTTCACAAGTTTTGTATACAGATAACATTTTTCCTCATCCCTACAAAGTCACCTAAAGTGTCCACAGCAAAGCAGGCTGTCCTGCAATTTCCGAGAAATGGATGGCAAAAATGTGTTGGGACAGACAGTGCCTTAGGCCAATCTCAGAACTTTGCCTGTGTGTCCGGGTTTCTTTGCACCATCTACTCATTGAACATTACAGGACAAACTTGCCACTCTCTGGAGCACCTGCCTGGTCTTTAAGTCCTGACTTTTTCTTTTCACACTCCTCATTATTCACAAAGTCTCCTTTTGGTAGAAGAGAAGGATGGAGCCGTAAATGGAACCAAGCATATCCTGTAACAGAAGGATGAGAGACAAGGTTGTTGGTGCCAGGAAAATCTGGCAATTGTGACAGGGGCTCAAAATCTGGAATTAAAGGGAAGGACTCAGGAAATCAAAATCAAGTCCTCAGAAACCAGAATAGCGACTAGCACTTAACCACCAGCCAAGAGCTCCGCTAGCTGCTTTACATGTAGTATTTCCAATTCTTCTAGAAGTGAATGATGTTTTATTTTGACCATTTTACATCTGAAAAAAAAACTGAAGTTCAGAGAGGTTAAATGTCTTGCCCCCGCTCACAGAACTAATAATGGTTGGAGCTGGGAATTTGACCAGGGCAGTCTGATAAAACGCCTGTGTTCCAAGTAGTCTGTTATCCTGCTTCGGGATACCTCTAGAGGGCCCAAGGCTTTGTCATAATAAGGAAGGAAAACATACAGTTATTGGAACTAGGGTGGGAAGTTCTAACAGGAATAGGTTAATGATGATGGAATGGCTAGTGAGTTTTGAGCTTTTCTGCTGAGGTCATGTGGAGAAATTGGTCTCAATATCTAGGGTGGGGTTGTGTTGGCAGGGCTGACTTAAGTAGTCCCCCAGAACCTCTGCAGTTGAGGAATTACTCATTAGGGAACCAGACAGCCAACTGCACGCCATAAATTGTAGAAAGGCTGCATAGGCAACTCAGTTAGGCTATCTGGGTACTGTTTGGTCTTGATACCTGGCTAGGGTACCGGGGAAACAATGTCTTTCTCTTAGGACATCTCGGAATAAAAGATGGATTTAGGTACAGGAGAGAACAAAGTCTAATTGCTCAACTTTTGGAGCTTCCTTATTTATTCTTTTGCTTTATTCAACATTGGCCTCTGTAGGTGATGTTCACCTAAATACTCCTTGTGGGCATGGTCCCTGTTAGGTTGGCAAGGTCATTACCAGTAGAGAACAAATCACACTCAATTAACACATAGATCAGTTGGCAGTCATTGGCTAATACAAACTTTTGCATTCTGTGCATGATTTTTAAAAGGGTCATAAATTTGGAAATGACCGTGACCCTCGTAAGATGTTTATGAGAAAAGAAAACTCATTATATCTCACAAGTCTTCAGTAATTAAAAGAATTTTAGTGGCAAACAGCAATATCGCACACAGAACTGTTGTGCAAACAAGTTGTCTCTTTTTTTGGCTATCAATTCCTTTAACTGTAAGAATCTATAAGAGTCTTTTTGTCCTGATGAGATTGTGAAATCTTACATAACTTTTCAATTAAAAGACAAAGCAGAGTAAATAAATCTAATTGCTTGAATAAGATTATAAATCCTGTTCTTGCAGCAATAAAAGAAGTTTTGCTTAATCCTTTTTTGTTCACTTGAAAGTAACATCCTTTTTTTATTAGTTAGTCTTAAAAACAAATCCCTATGGAATAAGTGAGTGTTATTGTCCCCATTTTACAGATCAACAAACTGAGGAACATAGAGCTGACGATGTACATTGCATCACATAATCTATCACCACAGCTTGTCCTGAAATTCCCAGCAATGCACCTTCAGGCTGTGGATTATCTTGCAACACACTCTATCAGTCACTGACTTTACACTTTACTACCATGTTTTTGGCAAAAATGTATCAATTCTGTTTCCCTCCTGCCTGGTGTTTTGGTCAGGCCTTTCATGAAATGGAATAGATCTTTAACGGAGAGCCACACAACAAGGCATCTGTGTTCCTCTTGGGAGAATATGAGGCCAATATGATCTCATGATATTAAATAGAAACCTTCCTCTTGACAGCACTTTGGGAACATTAAAAGTACACATATGTACATACTTGCCCACCTCATTTAGATGGTCCATGTTTTTCTTCTCCATTGAAAGGTATCACATGTACACAGGCAGCCTCAGGCTTACCTACTGAGGACCGAATTACAAAAATAACCCATCAAGATAAAATGGCCACTATCACCTTTACTGGGCTTGACACCAATAAAACCAGCTATTTACGAATCAACTAGAGATGTTAGAAAATTCATGATGTCTGAAGTGGAATAAGTGAAACAAACCTGAAAAGTAGAATATGGCTGATGTGCATAGTAAGCGTGACTCATCTCTCAGGTTGTCTTCTGTCTCTCTACAAAATCTGTAGACAACCAAGCCCTAAAACTTTTACTTCACTATTGCAAGGGTTAAAATGGCATTAAATGATGACTTATTTGCATCAAAGCTTACAGGTTGCACAGGAGGCTTAGGAAGACCATCAGTCATTCATTCATTGTGTGTTGCCCCATTGTAATCCGCTCCTCAGAAGAGCCCGTCCAGACCAGTTGCTTCCCAGAGAGTCTTTTTTCTCAGTCAATCCCACCACCATTGATTCAATTTCTTCGACCTCAAACATAGTGGCCACCCTTGTTCCCATATCCAGTACATTGTCAAGTTCTGCTGATTGTGATTTCTTTGTCTCCAAAATACACCCAAATCAGAGTACTTAAGTGCTGCTGGAATAACCTTGATCCAAGCCACAGTTGTCTCAGCTTAACTCTTTCATCCCCTTCTAAACTGTGTCCCTGCAGTGCATTCTCCACTCAGCTGACAGAATGATGGGAAAAAACGAAATCAAATCAAGTCAGCACCTGTTCCCTAAAAGTGCTCCGCTGGCAACCAGTGCTCCTCTACCTGGTTCCTGGTTCTCTCCATGTTACCCCTTTCACTCTCCGCTTCAGCTGTCCTGGCATTCTTTTGTTTCCTAAAACTGCTAGGCTCCCTGGGCTCTCAGAGTCCTTGTGCTTGATGCTTTCAGCTTGTAAGCGCTCCTCCTGGGTCTCAGCACGGCTGTCCATCATCCATTCCTGCTCACAGCCATCTGCTCCAGAGGTTTCCTGAACTCTCCTGGCTAAAGCTGACCCCTTCTGTACTGTCTCTGCCCCCACCAGCCACTTCATCCTTCACTGTCTGCACAGCTTGGACGGCTGTCCACTTTTGTGTTTCTGTGCTTGTCTTTGCTCCCCCAGGAGAAGGTAAGCTTGAAGGCAAGTTTTTGTTTTTGTTTTTTTTAACCGTAGTGACCCTGGTTTCTCTAGTAGAGGTTGGACTATCCTAGGTGCTTGATCAATAGCGATCAAGGCCAACCACCATTCCAATGCTTTCCTCTTAATAATCATCCACCATCATCTTCTCTGGGTTATTGAGTTTGCCTGAGGAGGAAGGGAGCCTATTTTAGAGTCTGGAGCTCTTGAGGGAAGAAGGAAAGGGCTGCTAGTGAGGTGTCACTGGGGGAATCACTGTCTTAGTCTCCTGAGTGAGACATCTGGGACCTGTGAAAAGAGGTGGCAGCTTTCTCTTATAAATCTTACTTATTTTGAAATCTGGGCCACATCTGAGTTAAAGATGAAGGATCTGGTTTTGGATCCTGAAATAGATGACTATTTCATCATCTACAAAGTGGATCTAATTATGGTATCTGTCTCATAGGATTATAAGTAGGTATAAAATACTGAACACAGAAGCTAATCTATAGCAAGTATTCAATTTAAAAAAAATCTTACACACACATATATGGGCCCCACACAAATACAGATGATTGTTTTTGAATTCAATCATATTTGTGGTTAATTAAGCTTAGGACAACCATTTAACATAATTTCTATGGGAAATTATATACCTAAACAACCAACTCCCATGTAAATGCCTTTCGCAATACAACCTGATTGCCATTTGAGAGTTACTTGTAATGAAAAATATTTGTGCTTCCATTTTGTGAATAAGCTGCTTTCACATACACATTTTCCCACAGTTCTATTTTTCCAGCACTCACCCCATTGTTACTGAACACTTGACTTAGAGTGTATGTTCACTGCACAAATGGGACAAAGGCAGATGTAATTCACTCTATGTTCCTTTTTTTTTTTTTTTTTTTTGAGACGGAGTCTCTCTTTGTCGTCCAGGCTGGAGTGCAGCGGTGTGATCTTGGCTCACTGCAACCTCCGCCCCCTGGGTTCAAGCCATTCTCCTGCCTCAGCCTCCCAAGTAGCTGGCATCACAGGTGCACACCACAATGCCCAGCTAATTTTTTGTATTTTTAGTAAAGACAGGGTTTCACCATGTTGGCCAGGCTAGTCTCGAACTCCTGACCTCAAGTGATCCACCCACCTCAGCCTCTCAAAGTACTGGGATTACAGGCATGAGCCATCGCACTCGGCCTCATTCTATTTTTCTTAGAAACAAGAAACTAAATATAAATGAGTGTAGTTCAATTCCAATGAATCATAATCACTATGCTTTATAATACAACTGAGACAAAAGACAAACCAAAGAAATGGTTATATTCAAACTGTATCTGAAAGGCTTATGTGATAGGCTGTGAAGGACCATTACATCCTAATTTATTCTACTTTTTGTTATTTACTCTGTTTTTCTTTAGCTAAACATTCTTGCTCGTGAAAGCTGCTTTAATCTTGGAGACTCATAGTTAAAACGGATGAATCGTGCAATTGAGTTTTTGCTTCTTTCAATTTTGTTGATTTTTTAATGATTTCTTTTAGTTACATGAAAATGCTCAGTTTATAGATTTTATCAGTACAACTGTTGGCTGCCTGAAGAAAACAATTCAAGCCTTAAAGATTACAAATTGAGTTGACGAAAAAGAAAAAAACACAAAAAAACAAAAAACAAAAAAACTAACAAACAACAAAAGACAGAGTAAAAGAAAACAAAACAACAGAAGCAGAATATTTCGGGAAGCCACTGAACTATTCTGTAAAACTACCCAGCCAGTATGTCTTTTTACTGACCGACAGACATGTCGAGAATAAAATATGTATAACATATTACTTTTTTAAAACAATGACGTATTTTAAGACATCCTTATTGTACCTCCTTGCTATTCAAAGGCATCTGAATGATTTGATTTTTTACTCCCTTAACTACCCACTACCCCACCCCAATTTGAATTCTTTATATAGGAAATTTCCCAAAAGATACTAACTTGAACCAACCTGATAACTGTTTTATTGCTTATTGTAAAACAATGCACTTCAAAACATATAATGTTTTCAGATTTTAAATCAATCCTATGATTTCATTACAACTTTACAATTGTGAAATTACATGGTTTTTCATAGTTTCACAAAAATAGTAAACATTTAAAAGTAAGCTAAGATGAGAAAATCATTATATGAATATAATGAATATATTTCATGATGTAAAGACATGTATACAAACTTGGAGCTAAATGTATTTATCAACTGGAGAAAGAAAGCAAATCCACTCCTAATATTTCCCCTAAGTCTTCTAAGTTTCATCTGGGGATTCTGCAGAACCTTCTAAATTACTTATTTAAAAAAATTCTGTCTCCAGAGAACCAACAGGCAGCATTCTTAATTATGTGTCTTGCTCTTTGCATATATACAATTATTTCTCCTTATAGGAGTTCAGTGTGAGGAAATTGTACAGATAAGGTAAATGATAATAATTAATAAAATTATTTTAATGCATCAGCTTTAACAAAATGTTTTAAAAGTTGAGACATAGCACATGATTGGGTATGGGAAATAAAAGCATTTCTTATTTTGTATGCCTCCTGGCTTAAATGCAAGACACTGGCATAGATTCATGGTAATTCTTATGAATGCTTTGAGGAGTCACAAATGACTGTGTTTCTGAAATCAGTTCATTAGTTTATCTAATTTATTATGTCCATACAAAAATGCCTTGCCACAGCAGACACAGCGAAGCTGTTCTTTCATATTTAGCTACTAATTAATTAGATAGAAGTTGCTCACGATTACTATAACAGCAATATAGTTTTTATGTTCGATAAGCGATATCATCTAGTATTTCAAAGAATGATGCTTTTTAAGTGGGTAAGCCCAGCTTATCACAAAGTATACTGACCCCTTAATAGGAACATAATGAGTGAAGTTAGCATCTGTACCTCTGAAATAAAAACTTAACATCAACATGCCTATTAACAAAATGAGAAAAAAACTAATTAAAGCAAATTAGCCTAATGTGCACATGCTGGATAAGACAGATCACTTCTAAAAATTCGAGAAGATAATAGTACCCATATGGGATATGTTTTTGGCATTTTTCATATAAATTGGACAGTTTCAGAGGATAAATATGGTACAAAAGTCCTTACAGGCAATTATGTCTTTACAATGCTGGTGTCTGACATCATAAAAGTATAATTTTAATTGCTATTAATTGCATTAAGTCTACTCTTATTGAATACTTAATGCCATCTCTGACAGTAGTACTAATTTATAGACTTTAATGAAGCTTCATGGTAGAAGTATGGAATTGTAGAGCCACTTAAACTATGTTTTAAATAGTATATTTCATCTGTCAAGAAGTTCTAGGTATAAAGGCATTTCATTGGATTTTTTTTTTAAATAAAAAACAGGTTTGCATTTCTCCCATTATTTTTGTGTGATAAAGTGATGTCGATTTTCTTGTAAGATAACTTTTGAAAAATGCTTCTAGTTGTGTTTACTGCACATTTGAAATGGCCATTGCTCATGGATCAAAATATACCCGAGAAAAAATAAAATTATTAACTTGCAAAATTTGTTGCCATAATTCAGACATCTGGTCTTTTTCCGGAGAAAGTTATTTATAACATGTAAAATGTAAAGAGATACAGAGTAAATAATAAATATCATAAAAGACAGAGGAGACTTCCAATGAAACAACAAGATAAATCGCTCTATCACCATTGCATCTATCAGCTGGCATTTGTAGTCATTCTTGTAGTGCCACTAGTTATCAGCTGTTAGTACAATTTGCATTATTAAATTATGAGAAATTCATTCATCTCCATCAGTGCTAGTTTCAACATTTGTGAATTAGTAATCTGTCTGGTTGCACTAATGAGAGAATGCATCCATTATTGCCTTTTCAATTTGTTTTCATATTCGTTTACTAAAAACATGCTGTTTGAAAGGGTAGAGACACCCATACAGGAGATAAATTGAGTGCAAGAGAAATCTTTGCTCTCAGACACCGAGACTTTTGGTAAATTCTAGCCTGTTATTTCTGTTCAAAAAGGCGTGCTTAATAAAGCGAAGAAGCACAAATGTCAGGTAAAATATGCCATGTACTTTTATATGCCCTATCGATTTTTCCTATAATTAAAGTGATGAACACACACTGTTTGGTAATAATGAAGCTAGATCTCCATTTCAGAATTTTTTAAAGGTTTAGCAGTCAGTTTCAGCCTGTTGCCTTTTGGTAAAATATCTTTGCTCAGATTTCCCTAGGGACATCTAAGTAAAAGGCAGGATTGTGAGTAGTAAATCTAAGGATTTTTAGAAGTCTACAAAAGTTTCAATTTCCTCAGGTTCAGCTTCCACTGCCTATAAAAATAGGGGTTGGGTTAAAATCTCTGGAACTGGACTCCCATCTTTCCACTGCAGTATCATGGCTGACTACAGAGGTAACCCCTTCAATGCTGCATGGCCCATTTTCATCCTCAACCTAACTTTGAAGGCTATTTTAGATTTCAGTCTCTTTATTCACTCTTTCATGCTGAGAATGTCAACCAATTAGTGCTACTTTAGGTAATGCTTTTCATGAGGCTGACACTGGTCCATAAGGAATTAGACTGAGACCACCAACCCATTTCACATGGGCCAATGAGTAGCCACTGGACGGTGACAACTTTTGATCACAACCTGCGTTTGGGTTCAAATCAATTACTTAACAGCGACAGGTTCCATACCACCCGATTAAGCCTGTGTGTCATTCAGGCACCCAGATTAATTAAAACAACAACTAGGCGGAAACCTTTTACATAACTTATTTCCACCACTCTGCCCACCATGATCACTGAAATGGAAAAGGCAAGCTAGTATGAATCCATATTGACTCTGAGCGCTAAGAATAGCTTCATCAATTTTGGAGGCTCTCTGCTAGTAGAAGAGGGAAAGGATCAGTCTAAACTGTAAAACAGAACAGGAAATATCTTCTCAATGTTTTTAATTTATAAGAGGTTGAACTTTAGGGGAACAATTTTTCTTCTTAAGTGAAAACATATTTTGTTGAGTAGTTCATTTAATTTGTTTCTAATTTTGCTTTAAAATTGTTTCCTATTTATGAAAGTAATTCACGCTTAATGTTGCATTTCAGAAGATATAGGAAAGGCTAGCCCACATACTTCTAATCCTCCCCCACAGATAACAAATGCTTGTTAAAATTTACTGAATATCTTTTTAGGTTTTTAAAAATTTATGCACACTTTGACCACATGGAATCATCACCTTAATCGTTTTTCTATTGCTTGCACCCCTTAGTAAGTATTTTGTGAATCTGTTTCCTATCAGTGATGCTATTCAATGACACAGGTATTTTGCCTTTGTCTCCCCTTTCAAATGGTCTGCTTGGCTTTCTAAATGAGGAGTTCCGGGGTTTAATATTAGTGTCGATTATTATTAGTTAGTAATTTTCAGGCTCCTTTAGTTGTGAACGTCATGGAGTAGGCTGTTGGTGGGCTTCTCGCAGCAGCAGCCATCTATTGATACAATCTCCTCAGCATGCTGCTTATTACTATACAACATTCACCCAAAGGGACAAACCAATTTAGTGGGACTTTATACGTAATTCTCCCCTGTGGATTTAGAGGGGCTCCATATCACTCCCATATAATTGGGTGCCTGAACATCAGGATGCTAGTTATTTTTTTCAGGCTGAAAGTCATATGGTTCTGGTTTCTGTAAATCTAGTGGCTAGAATATGGCACTTTTCTGTTAGGTTTGATGGAGGACACTGGATTGCTAGTCAAGAACTTAAAAAATAACTTTATTGAGGACAACTCGGGATGAGGTACAAATTCTAAGAATTGTATATTCAATCGTATGCATGTAGTTTATTCATGGTCACTCTGAGTTTGCTTACTTCAGAAAAAGAGACATTTCCAGCAAAATTGTTCTTGTTTTGCTTGTTTTATGGCTGTATTTCCAAGAATACTTATATGTCCTTTTAATTATAACATGTGATTAGGCTAGATGAAGTTTAAATAGCATACTTTAAAGTATTTAATAGAATATCTACTTTTATAGAGGAAATATGTACAAGCTTAAAAGAATCTTCTTTTTCATACCTGGTTAGTACTATACATTGTACTAAATGAGATATTTACATGTGTAATCAGTAGAGGTTAGCCCTGATTAGACTCTGAAAATATAGATAATTTGGTAACAAATCATTTATATATGTACAATAATGCTATATAAGACCTAGGCTGGTTTCAGCAAGTGCATCAGTTTCTTTGAAACTAGTGAAGCCGCATTTCTTATAAACATATTTAACTATGTAGTACAGTATATCTAATTAAGACCTACCTACTCTTTAATTATTCCAGTCACTTACAGGTTGAATTTTCAGATGTAAGCATTAAAAAACAGGGCTTAGTGGGACAGGTCTATTCATTTGGAACATTTTGGCCAGTGAATACCAATAGCTGCATCCAAGTCGATCGGTAATCACTAACGATCAGAATGGTTAACATAAACTGATTGATGATGGTGTAGTCCTTTCATTTTATGTGCATAGACAGCCAGCTTGGCTCAACATTAATCTTTTTACATCAACAATCCTATAAAACATTTCAGGAATAATGAAAAGAAAGAAAACTGATTAAATGGAGATGTTTTAAGTGGACTGGGATATGGGAATCAACCTTTTGAAAATTGTTAATTTAAGTACTTTTACAGATATGTTAAAGAAAATTTCTAAAGTTTTTTTTTTAGCAGTTTGTAAACTAGTCTTTAGGGTACTATATTCTGTTCTTGCTACCTCACTCTTTATCCTTAGGTGAAAAGACATGACTTTTTACCAGCAGCTGAAGCCAGCTCTCCTCCAAACACAGCTTCCATGACAACACCATCCCCACCCTGCTTCCATCCCTCTTTGTGCCTCAGGACACAGAGCTGCTCCTTATTTTTCCAGTGTCTGTCCTTGTGAGTTTCTGGACAGTTGCTTTTCCATGGAAATTGTGCTCCTTTATGCAGGGCCCCTACCCTCTGTTCCCCTGGTCTACTTCACTCTTGGCTCCTGGAGACCACGGACATATTCGAATCAAGTCAACATAGTCATTAAAACACCACTGGTCCCCAATAAATATTCATTAAATTAATAGACAAATACAAGATATTTGGGGGTCTTAAGGCCAAGGTCTACTGCAGCAGAAGTAAGAAGGTTATAAAAGAGGGTAAGGCAAAGATGTCTTAACTACTAAGCGGGGTCAGGGGTGCAATGGACAAGAAAAACCCTCAAATTAGAAGACTCTTGATGTGCATTGTCCCAGGATACTGATATGTTTTGAGCAGGGAGAGGTGCCTCTACCACTTCAATTTAGTACTATAAACTTGTTCTAAGTCCCTCAAGAGAAACCACTGAAAAAAAAAAATAAGAGCAGTCCCCTTTTAGGGTATCTACTAAATAATCATACCCATGAAAATAAGAGCAAAGACATGTGACCTTGGGCAAATTACTTAACATACCTGTATCTCAGTTCCCTCATTTATAAACTGGGATTCATTATGATGCCACTTTGGGAGGAGACTGTGAAATTAAAGTGAATAATTTCACGTAAAATACTTAGAAGAGTACCCGGTACATAGTCTGCATTCAGCTCATGCTAGGTAATATCATTATGCTGTCATCATAGTCATCATCTTCCACAAGAGAGTGGTGGCGATAGAAACAAGAGCCGTGTTCCTGGCTTTTGGTCCACTGGATTTTGCAGATGGCAGTAGGCAAGGACAGAGGCAGTGGAAGGAGCTGTTGCTGAATTAAAGCCCCAAATGGACGAATAACCACAAGTCAGTGGAGGATCTGCAAAAGTGACAGGTAAGGGGTTGCTACGAGAGATTGATGATTAAAAATGGAAGGATTTAAGATGATATATTATATGTGGAGAGAACTAGGCTATGATAATGATGGCACAGCAGGAAATGTGATACAGGCAAAATAAAATCAAGTGAAAGGAATTAGAGAACATTAGGAAGTTCAAGAAGTAAAAAGATACGATAGTGAAGGAAGGCAGTAGATGAAATAAGATAGGAAGGCTGCAGAGACATCAGGGGCATGAGGACGAGAGGCGAGGGACAGATCCTATTTCTTTTGGAAATTGGGCTGGGAGTTTTAATTTCTTTCGACTCTCATTTTTTAAAAATCCATTTCGTTGTTTAACCCCCTATCCCACTTAATTACGAACCTACCCATGTTTCCATTTCTCTCTTGCCCCTTCGTCTTTCCTCCAGCTCAGCATTCTCTACTTTGTGCCAATGATGTCACCTCCATCCCTTTCACGTTTGTTTGTTAATGCCTTACCCCGTGAGCTCAATGTCCTCTTTCTGCCCTTATTACATTTGCTCGAATATTGTCACTCATTCAGAAAGAAAAGGTGTATATATATATATATATAAAATTTTTGTTCAGCACTGAGTCTATTTTTTTGTTCAGTACTGTGAAGCTAAAGGGAACTAGAAATGTGTACTTCAGCTATGACATTTTCCTTATGCTGTTGTCTGACAGAAATTTAGAAAAATAACGAAACCAAAAGGTGATATCTGCTGAAGTTCTGCATTTTAAATGGCAAACTGAAGGACAACACTCCATGCATATTGAGAGAGTGGGTTTCTAGTGATTCAGGTTTCAGTTGTAACCTGTGGCCAAATGGATCCAGTGAATAATGGTCAAGGCTGTGTAAAAGGATTGTCATCCAGAGAAACTGGGAAGCACAATTCCTTTGAATCTGTATCAAACTGAGAAAAAGATTGTTTAGCGCTGCAGTCAGGTGTAGTGCAGGATGAAGAGGGGAAACAGCCTTTTATCTCTCTCAGGGGCTCCGTTGGTTTTCTTCTTATCGGATTCCCTTACACAATTGCAAAGGAAGCTTTGTTCACATTTCCTGATTGCCAGGGGCTTGGGATGATGGAAAGAGCAGGACATATGGAGTCAGACAGCCTAGATTCAAATTCTGGCTTTGCCACTTAAAAACTCTGTGACCTTGGGTAAGAGGATAGATGAAGAAATGGCCAGAAGAGTAGATTTGGATCAGGGATAAAACAGGAAACGCTTGAAGGGGACAAGGTTCAGGTCACAGTTTGGTCAGTTGTGTTTTGGGATGGGTTGATTTTGAAATTCTGTTGAGACTTACTTCAAGGAAGATATATTAGAATTGGTGATGCTGATTCAGGAGTCATGGACATTGTAGAGACTTTGGAAGAAAATAAAACACATGCGTTTTCCCATCATTGCTCCATAAGTACTGTTCATAGTTGGGAGAATTTCTTTACAGCATTTTTCTCAATTTCCCCACTAAATATTATGCAAATAAACACCTTTTTGTGTCTATAGTTGCATATCTATGTCATCATTTAATGGCTGCATATAATTTCCTATGTTCACTCTTAATCCTCTGGGGATTTTGTAGCTCTAGGTATGATCTCTAAGAAAGCATACTGATGGAGAAGAGAATGCAACAAATGTTCCAATACTGGAATCTTTATACATAGATGACAGGAGGAGTAAGAGTGGGCTGTTAAGAGTGGAAGAGGACGTGCTTGGAGCCACATGAGAACCAACATCCCACAATGCTATAGGTAAGAGCAGTGGAATTTTAGAAAATATTGAAGGGGGAGTCATGGAGACTGATACCAAGGGCAAACCCCCACCAGATGTGGATATGAGGATGTTCTTAATTATCATGAGAAAACACTAAAGGTTGCGACTGGGAACAAAAGAGCTCCTGAAAATGTTAGCAGTAACAGAACAGAGCTAGAACACTTGGAAGAGACTGAACATGCTGGAGAAATGGGATCTAGAAGAGGTGAAATGGTGGGAAATGCTGGATGGAGTGGCATCAGGAACACACACAGAAAAGGTGAGAACACTGTCCGTCAAGAGAAAAAGGAAGAAGGAGAAATGAATGGAAATGAGTGTTTGTGCAGTGCAGAAGAAGAAACGTGAGGGAAATTTGCTGGTTTCATCTTGTCACTGCAATAGGAAGTTGAGATAGGAGGCTGGTAGAGATTAGGTGAAAGGGAAGATGTGAGCAGAGCCATCCTGAAAAATGCTTTAGGCAGTTAATAGAAACTGAAACCCTTGGTCGTTCAGCCAACTAGAGTCCTAATAGGATGCTGTGAATTTGTAGCCCATTCAATCTGTGGATTTCAACTTTGGCTAGTGGGTCTTGTCAAATATTTGGACAGTGCCATAACCAGTGGCTCAGTTCTGGACTGAGGCATATAAAAATGTATAAAAGAGGGGAAAGGGTGCAGGTAACTAGAGGTAGGTGAAGAAAGAGAAAAGGAAACCTTAACTAGATGTGCCATGACAAAAGTACTGAATTATGGGCTACACTGGGTTTAAAAAACAACCATTAAGTCACATTCAAAACTTGTAAAACAGATACATGATGGAGTGCTATCCACATTCTATAGGGATTGTTTATGTTAAGAAAATAAAAACACATTTTGTTTCTTTGAATTGCTCATTGTTTATTTAAAATACAATTTGCTTGAGAAAAATTTAATTTGCTAACATTTTTGGGGACACATCTATTATCCGAAGTGAAGTTTACTCCCATTGCTCTGCTTATGCAGAAATTAAAACAAGCTGGGCAGTGCATAGATTTAACACTGAGTTTATCATCAGTTTCTCTGCTGGCTCTGTGGTTTTTCATAAGACTTTAAAACTCTGATCTATTCCCCTCATTCACAAAACCAAAGAGAATAATCTCTGCCTATTTTAGAGATGAGGATTATTTTACCTAATTAATGACCTGATATCAGTAAAGCAGTCTCAGCTTCTTGCGGATAAAAAGTATGTGTCCTGAGATTTCTACATTAATCTATTGTTTTTTGTTTTTTTTTTTTGATTTTTCTCTATGGGAACCTTAGCCAGTTTGCTACAATAAAATCTGGGGATGTTTCTAGGGGCCATGTGATGTTCTGGGGACATGGAATCTTAAAATGTGTGTGTTTTTTTTTTCTTTTATGAGTATTACCGTGGAAAATGATGTAATTATATACATTCTTTTTCTATCATGAAAGTTTTCGAAGCAGCAAGGTGCATACTTTATGTATTAAGATATTACTACCCCTCGGAAAGAAATGAGCTACAATTCAGGTGAAGAGTCAGGACACATGACTGAATAAGCATTTCCCATTTTTCTTTTCTTAAAGATTGTATCTGATGTCTTCCCATTAGCAGCTGTCACTATTGGCCAGTGCAGCAATTGTATAGTGATCATTCTTCCCCAGTATAATTCGATTTCTCTGTTCTTTGGTTTAAAAGACTTTTCCCTAATTCTCTAGTGAATTACTTTTTATTTTCATACAGCATTGTACACATTAGTAGCCAAAGGCATTTATTTCAAAGGCGCACACACACACACACACGCACGCGCACACGACTCTTTTAGACAAAAAGCAAGCCATAAAAAGCTGATGAGATTTTGGTATTTCTTTCCAAATTTATGCCTTAGTACACTAATGTCACAGTAATTCCAAATATTGTTACTCTATAATTTACTAGAGATTACTTTGCTTTGGAACATGCTACTCTGCCTCTGTTGGCTTTAGGTTAATGGGCAAATAATATATGGTTTATAATCCTTTGCAAAAGGTTTTTTTTTTTTTCAGACACACAATGAAATACATATACACACACAATATGAGTAAATAATACTGAATGCATGATTCAAAGCAGGCTAGAACAACTCACAAGAATTCTAGAGACGAAAAAAGGAAGTCACTTTTTCTTTCTTCCTGGAAATTTTAAACAATCCATAAAATAGAAAATAATACTATTTCTGCACTTATTTTACAGCACTGTTATAGGCATACATTTTCTATAATCACTTTGGATTTCATGGCTAAAAAGACATGCAGATACAATATATGCTCCAATAATTTGGATGCATACATTTATTTATTTGTATTTGTATTAAATACAACATGTTAGCAATGGACTGAGTCAAAGGGAGAGAATGGTGGCCCAAGGGCTGTCAAGAAGGAAGGGGTGCTGCATAACTGTTCTGAGATCAGAGGAAAATGCAAAGAACCAGGAGGATTAAAGAGACTCCAGGAAACTGTAGGAGCCCCACAGACAAAAAAGGGGACAGAAAGGGAAGTGGGGGTAGAAGAATGAGTGCAGCAATGGGGAGCATTCTTCTATCACTAAGAAGGCAGAATTGCACTTAAAATACACGTCAAAATTGATACTCCTATAGACTAGGATCATCAGAGTGAAAAAATTACTTCTGTTTTCAAAGAGTAGAGATCAAGGAGGCATCTTATCAGGCTTTAAAAACACTTCATTTTTTTATTGCACACATATAGAGTACAAAGATTTGGGATTTTTGAGACAAGTTCAGTATATTAAAACTGAATTCGTGTTCTATATTTCTGTATGGCTTCTTTCCCAAGGAGATGTAAAGAATAAACATTATTTTGTCTGAAAAAAATCGGTCCCACCCAGTGCATACATTCTAATAAATGGAAGTAGATTGCATCGGAAATATAGTTGATACATAGCAGAAAATCATTTTCAAATCATTTCTGCTTGTATTGGTAATTATACTTAATAAACCTTTTGAAAAAGTAAAATGAACTTTGACCTAAATTACTAAGGAACTGTAAGACTTAGCAAACCTCAGGTTTCTAAGCAAATGAATAAAATATTAATCAACATGATCACGTGTTTGTGTTGCTGAGACAGAATATGTTGATTGTGAATGTAACCGTTTGAGAGGTGTAAGCAATTATATACTAAGCCTTGGATTTCAGTCATCCTGAGAAAGGGTATCATTATCTTGGCAGTTTAAAGCTATCTAGAAAGTGTATCCATAAAGTCTGGAATTCTATTGCTGGTATCCCTTCCCTCAGGTCACAAGATTTTTCACATGAGAGCTCCTTCTCTCTAATATACTGTCTATGGTGCTGGGCATGTAACATGCAGAAGGAATTTTAAAGAAATTAATACCTATGCAGGTGCTTCTGTGTCCTGAACACACGTACTGCTGCATTCTGGCTGAGAATAACTTGGAATTGATTCACTTGTGAATGTCTTCCTATTCCTCTTTTCTTTATTAAACAGTATTGCATTAAAGTATTCTGGCACGCAGAGAGGTAAAATACAAACATTTGTACAAATCTACGGATTGGCTTCTTCCAGGGAGGAAATAAAGACCGTTCCCCAATCTACTAGTTTCTTGGTATCACCTCAACCCTATCGACCCCAACCTTCAGGCAACAAAGCCAAAATTAAAATAAAGTAGTTTTCTTTGGTAAATCAAAGAATCTAAGTTTATTTCTGGTAACAACTTTTCTTTTTAGCATGATAAAAACAGAATACCGAATGAAAATGTGGCAGTTGGTGCATATTTTTTAAATGAAAGAAATTGTTCCCCAGAACTTTTCAATAAGAGAAAGCATGTGACCTCCTTTCTGTGAGACCCACAGTACAGTAAACAATTGAATCCATATTCAGCCAGATGCTTCCAGTGTGTAAATTACTCCCTGGGTAAATGTTAGGCACTTTTGGAGCCGTATTAACTCTTTCAGGCTTCGAGTATGCAATTTACTAAATTACTGCTGCCTGTACTTAATGGTGCTCCAGGGACTGAAAAAGATTAATGTAGCTCCAGAAGTGCCTAAGTTACTCTCGGGGAGAGCATCTGACTGAATGGAAGTAGCTTGTGTCTAATCATTCTTTGTAAAAGGAGGTATTCTTTAAAATTCTTTAAAGTTACCTTCATTTTCAATGCTGTGCACCCCCCTCCCAAAGGCATACATACTAAGGTTCTGAATTTTCTTTTTTCCTATTGAAGACAAGGTTTATTTTTTGGAAAGGTTTCCACTGACGCCTTTCTCTGCAAAACATCACGGTAGCTGTTAGTTCTTGTTCAACGTGGTCTTTTTGTCATTTTGGCTCAGTTGATTTCATTCTGCTTAATCGCACCGCTGAAATTCCTTCCTCTGAAATCATCTCTTACTGCTTTTGCTATTACTTCTCCGACAGTCATCATCTTTCTTTCATATTGTTTTCTCTTCTACTCCCACTCATATTCATTATGGACCCCAGCTTGGCTCCCTCCTGGTCTCTATACCACAGGGATTTATTGATCTCTCTCAGGTTCAAGGTCTTACGTGGTGTGATCCACCCCCGCCCCCGCCTCCAGGCAAACATTCACTTCCCACGTATACAACCTCAAATTTGGTTGCAGTCTATGGGTTATCTTAAATTGGAGTCTGATCACCACTTCAGTACCTAAGGAAGAGGCCAACTTATGGATCAACTCATCAAATTTTATCTTCTCCGGCCACAGAGTGTCTTGTCGGAAGACTGGAGTAGTAACCGTCATTATAATAATACTAAACCTTTACTTCCCTCCTAAAGCCTATCCTTGTTATAGTCTCTTGTGACTTTTTCCACTTTTCTTTATTCATTGTCACTTTGCACTATCTTTACTCCTTTTTCATGCCTAGATGATAAATTCTCATTTTGCTTATCAGTTTTCCCCAAATCCTACCAAAGTCCAACCCCTTCCAGCTTCTAGCTGACTAAATGAAAGTGATGTAATACTTTCTCTTTCTCTCTGT
The DNA here is from genome assembly GCF_000951045.1 of Mandrillus leucophaeus. Lineage (NCBI taxonomy): Eukaryota > Metazoa > Chordata > Mammalia > Primates > Cercopithecidae > Mandrillus > Mandrillus leucophaeus. The sequence goes on along the minus strand of NW_012106697.1, from coordinate 2,272,159 downwards.
TTTGATGAAAACTTGTTTCTCTATATAGAATTTAGAAAACCTCATACAATATTCATGTAATCTACTTATAATCTCTTGTTTTTAATACCTCTGTTTTAGTTTCAGTAGATTTGAATATTTATGGTGGTTTGTCTTATATGCATTTGTAAAGTACAGCTAGTATACCTGTTACATTTAAAAAATAGTTATTCATTCTATAAGTCTTAAGTCCCTCCTCTGAACCTAACAGGACTTGAGGAGCCCCAAAGCCAGTAAGAGACTCAAAATATGCATGGATTATATTGGAACTATTAACATGCAAAAATTTGTTAGTTAACCTAATGAAGAAATTGGAAGTAAATTGTAGGTAGATACTTCGAGGAAGACAAGACAGTCCGTCAGCTGTAGAAATAAAAGAATAGTTCATGAAAAGATTTAGGACTCGATGAGTGAGAATTGGACAGGCAGAGGAGAGGGAAGAGAACATTAAAAGTGTTGGGAACCACATGAGCAGGAGAGGAATAAAGGTGACAATTAATGTGGCATGCACAGGGATGCTGGAGTCCTGGACCACCTCTTGCCCATGACTAGACATATTAACACAATAAGACATATGCCATTTCCATCCATTTTTACCTCGTGGTTCTGTGTTTCTTGAAATATCATCTAATGCTTAGTCCATCAGATTTCTCTTCAGGACATTTAATTCATTATAGTAAACCAATTTTTAAAAATAAACAAAAGAAAGAAAAAACAGGTGTAAGTTTTAGAATTTTGCAAAAGATGAGAAGCAAAACCAAATGCTGTCTTATATAACAGTAAAGGAATTCCCAGACCTAATTCAATGTAATCATTTTCATTTGTATTCTAGTTATTGTTAAATGACTAATTGATATTTTACATTTGAAAATTAGAAATTAGACATATGGAAAAAGAGATGTGAGTTTTAAGATTACAAAACTTAAGAAAATGTACAGGGTGAGATTAAAAAAAGAAAAGAAAAGAAGATTACAAGGCAATGTGAGTAAGTTGACTGGGTCCAATATTACCCATTAATAAGCATTCTGATTGTGATTATGGTACATGTATTAGGTTGAATATATGGAATTACTGTAATTCAGCCATTTTTGACCTTCCCCCAAAAGCAGATTTATATAGTTCAATTTAGACATTTTAATGAAGCATGTTCGGCTATGAAATTTATTTTAGATTTGTAATTTTGTTCCAGCTCTTGCCTGGACTCTCCTTCCAGACCACAACTTCCCCGGTGATAGGGGACCCTGGAGGAGGAAGTCTACAATGTGGGAGAGATGAGTTACCGGGAAGATAACCTTTGCACTCAGAAGGTTCGCGAACCCCAGAGGAGACTGCTGTCTGTCTGAGAGATCACTTTTCCCACACTGTGGAATAAAAATATTGCTTCTGACATTAGGGAACTGGCACTCCCCTCCTCCACTGTTTTAAAAGGTCAGAACTGTTACTTCAAGCCAAAGAAGTTACTGCTTTTGAGGTGAAGCTGGTAAGACAGATCCGGGGCCTGCAGGAAAAGTGGGTTCAGTTTCTGTTTGTAGTCAAGGCAACTTCTTCCAAAAGAGGCTTTCAACCTGCCTGGGCTTCTAGGCCCAACTGAGATCCAGTGTGGCTCACAGGTGGACCTTCCATCCTCATGGAGCCTTGGCCACACCTGCCAGTTGGCCTGGGTCAGAAGTAAAACAAATGCTAAAATGGACAAACAAACAAACTTAAAAATATAAAGATAGAGAAAGAAAGAAAGCCACCTCAGTTTGAATCTGGGATTGTCATGTCTAGCTGTGTGACACTGAGCAAGTCACTCGACTTCTCTGAGCCTGTTTCCACAGATTGTAGGGCTGAGTGAGATGAGGGTGTGACAGTTTTTGCACACTATATCGGACAAGGGGCTGAGCATCACCATTTGGCCAAAAGCCTGACGAACAACACTGGTCCCCACACAAGCAACTCTGGTCCCTCCTGAACCCACGCCAAACCAAGTGTTCTCCCTGTGGCAGAGCACCTGTGCACAAGAGACCTGGGTGACTGGAATCAAGGCTTCACCTCTCCGCTCAGACTTTCACTTTATATATACCTTTCTTTTTGCTCTGTATGAAGTATTTTATTTCAGCCATAATTTTTTTCTACTTTAGAAAGCCAATAAGAATTAATCAATCAATAATTGCCTTGATGGGGGAAAAACCAATAAAAGTAGAGCTATAACAGGACTTGAACTTAATAACTTTGAAATATAAACGGGAGGCTTTATCCAAGGGAATTTACAGATATTATTTGGCCACCAGACGGCTTCCATATTTCTTCATTACTGCAATACAAACATAAGAAATACGAAGAAAAAAACCCTCTATATAAGTGCTATAAATTTCAAGCTGAATTCCCTAGTCCATACCATGGTAGTCATCCAAGGATGTCTTTTTTATATATATGTGTGTGTGTGTGTGTGTGTGTGTGTGTGTGTGTGTGTGTGTGTATGAAGTCAGGCTTAATTTAGCATATATTTTGCTTCTTCAACAAAAATGTAGAATAGTGAAGTTTAGGAAAAACAAATATTTGGAATATTTCTCCTTTTATAGATAACAATCTTTTTTTTTTTTTTTTCACTTAAGCAATCCATAGACTTCAAAGTGTCCCTAATCTCAAAGATTAAATTTTGTAACCCATTACCCATTGTGGCTCTCCTCAAAGGTCTTCTTTATATTCTTTTAAGCAGAACAAGAGACCACAATTCATACTTCCCTTGTCTATTTTTGGCCCTTTATTTCGTACGTTCCTAAGTTTCAGATAGTGAGATGGCCTTTTGCTGCTTAATTCCCACCTGAACTTTCCATATAGGCTTTATATTCTTTCTTTCCTCTTGAACAGAAAAATCAGTCAGTAAATTCCCTTTTGCTCTGTTTTTTTTTTTTTTCCTCTTTTCTATTTTTTGAGACGGACTCTTGCTCTGTTGCCTGGCTGGAGTGCAGTGGCAACATCTCTGCTCACTGCAACCTCCACCTCCCGGGTTCAACCGATTCTCCTACTTCAGCCTCCTGAGTAGCTGGGATAACAGGCGCGCACCACCATGCCTCGCTAATTTTTGTATTTTTAGTAGAGATGGTGTTTCACTATGTTGGTCATGCTGGTCTTGAACTCCTGACCTCGTGACCCGCCGGCCTCGGCCTCCCAAAGTGCTGGGATTACAGGCATAAGCCACCACGCCTGGCCCCCTTTTGCTCTTTAAGCAAATCCATCAAATTCGATGCTTCACTTATGGCTCAGTCCTTCTCATCCTGGTTCTGCCAGTAACCAGATGAGAGAACGTGGGCAAGTCGTTGGGTTTCTCTATGCCTCGGTTCCCACCATGTAGAGAACAATTCCAGTAGCTCATGCCACAGAACCCTTCCAGCTTCAAGAGTTAACGATTCTATTTTCATTGGTTTAATTTCTCTTTCAGCTACTTTAAAATGATTCCTTCTGGCCTCTTCCACTGTCCATGATTATTCTTCCAGCCTTCATCTTCTGTCACCCTGGCTTGCAGATCTGTTAAAACTACTTTATTCTCTTTGCTTTACTCCAACTTTACTTGGAATAACTTGGCCTCTTCATAATCAACACGAAAGGCCTCTCTCTCAGTCACTCTCCTTGACTTTGCCATTGTCTTTGATACTGATTGTTCTTACTTTCAATCCTCTTCAACCAAGCGCTTGTGAACATTATCCTATTCTGATTCTCTCTGATTACTTCTTTCAGCAGAAACTTTAAACAGATCTTCGTGGTCACCTCACCCCGATGGTGAGCATCCACAGGAAAAAGATTGGGCCCAGGTAAGACAGGAGGGAAGCAAAGTCCTTTACCTTCTTAGTTCCCCCTAAAATACCCACCCCAGGTGCCCTGATTTTGTGAAAAAGAGGCCCTCAAAAGGTGAGTCTTCCCCTATCTTAGACCCAGGAATCTTGGCCTCTCTTGTGGTTCTCTCTCTTTTATTGCTTTCACATTTATATGACAACTTATCCTCTCAAAACTTCATTTCTTATTTAGTAAAACATCCTTAATGCAGCCTTCCAGAACTGTCTCTTCATTTTTCCAAATGATCAATTCCCCTAATTAGATTAATTAATCTATGCTAATGCTAAGGAAAGAGTCACATTCACTGTGATACAATAGAAACAGGATGGGCTTCAAATGCAGAAAATCCTAGGTTCAAATCCTCATTCTGCTTCTTAGGAGCTGTGGGACTTTTAACTTACTTAATTTACATATATTTACTTATGTAACAGGCATTAATAGAGCATTTGCTGTGCGCTGTGTTCTGTTCAAGAAACTTTAAAAGTGGTTCTTTTTAAAAAGAGCTTTAATTCATCTAATCCTTTTAACGATCCTGTGGGGGTAGGTACTATTGCATTTCACAGTTGAGGAAACCAAAACACAGAAAGGAAAAGTACTTTGCATGACATTTCAGAGCTAGGGAGGAGGGAAAATGGGGATTTGGAGCTGGGCGGTCCAGCTCACGCTGCTAAGAATAACGCCATGCTGTCTCTATTAGCTCGAGCTGGCTCAGCTGAGCAAATGAGAGGTGCGTTCTCTGCAGTGTTGTCCGAATTAGAGATGATGTGTATGTCACATAGCACAGGGCCTGTTCTCTACTCAGCTCTGTGGCTAATCGTATCTCCCTTGAGTTTTCTGTTATCCTTACAGTCACTCTGAATCACCTTTGTCGGTTCCTTCTTTTCTCCCCTGATTTAACTCTGGGGTATCAAAGGGCTTGGTTTGTAGCTCCATCTTCTCCAGGTCATGACTTTAAATACTATTCATTTCTATCCGGACAACTCCTAAATTCATATCTTTAGCTCAGATCTGTCTCTTGAACATTAATTTGTGTCTGTATAATTGCCTATTTGACATTCGCACTTGATTTCTAATAAATATCTCAAA
>NW_012106697.1:2265626-2266149 GCF_000951045.1 Mandrillus leucophaeus | reverse complement strand
GCAAGCGGCCGGGCATGGCGGCTCATGCCTGTAATCCCAGCACTTTGGGAGGCTGAGGAGGGCAGATCACCTGAGGTCAGGAGTTGGAGAACAGCTTGGCCAACATGGCAAAACACTGTCTCTACTGAAAATACAAAAATTAGCCAGGCATGGTGTTGCTTGCCTGTAATCGCAGCTACTCGAGAGGCTGAGGCACAAGAATGGCTTGAAGCTGGGAGGCGGAGGTGGCAGTGAGCCAAGATCGTGCCACTGCACTTCAGACTGGGCAAGAGAGTGAGACTCTGTTTCAAAAAAAAAAAAAAAAAAAAGAGCTACTCCACAGCCATAAAGTGAATGAATCATGTCCTTTGCAGCAACATGGATAGAACTGGAGGCCATAATCTTAAATGAACTAACTCATGAGCAGAAGATCAAATATCACATGTTCTCACACATGAGTAGGAACTCAACAATGGGTACAAGAACATAAAGATGGAACTAATAGACACTGGGAACTCCAAAAGCAGGGAGGATGGGAAGGGAG
>NW_012106697.1:2224456-2265008 GCF_000951045.1 Mandrillus leucophaeus | reverse complement strand
ATATCTTTAGCTCAGATCTGTCTCTTGAACATTAATTTGTGTCTGTATAATTGCCTATTTGACATTCGCACTTGATTTCTAATAAATATCTCAAATGGACTATATTCAAGCCTGTTAACACCCACAGCCTTCCACATTTCAACTGACAGCACCTCAATCCTTTCAGTTGTTTAGCGCAAAATTCTCGAATACATTCTCTGTTACAGGTAGGACTGTATCCTGCAAGAAGATGCTAAAGTCCTAACCCCTAGGACCTGTGAATGTGAGATAGTCTCCTATTCACAAAATGTGGTACATAGACACAGTGAAATACTAAGCAACCGGCTGGGCGTGGCGGCTCATGCCCGTAATCCCAGCACTTTGGGAGGCTGAGGAGGGCAGATCACCTGAGGTCAGGAGTTGGAGACCAGCTTGGCCAACATGGCAAAACCCTTTCTCTACTAAAAATACAAAAATTAGCCAGGCATGGTGGTGCTTGCCTGTCATCATAGCTACTCAGGAGGCTGAGGCACGAGAATGGCTTGAACCTGGGAGGTGGAGGTTGCGGTGAGCCAAGATTGTGCCCCTGTGCTTCAGCCTGGGCAACAGAGCGAGATCCTGTCTCAAAAAACAATGGTCAAATTAAAATGAGGTCATTAGGGTAGGCCCTAATCCCAGTATGACTGATGTCCTTATAAAAAGGGAATTCTAGACACAGACAGGCAAACATAGAGAGAAGACATTGTGAACACACAGGGAGAATGCCGGCTGCAAGCCAAGGTATGCCCGAGCCTACTAGAAGCAAGGAGAGTTGCTGTCAGAAGAAATCAACCTCACCGACACCTTGATTTTTGACTTGTAGCCACTAGAACTGTCAGACAATCATTTTCTATCATTTATGCCATCCAGTTTGTGGTACTTTGTTATGGCAGACCAAGGACACCCATGCATCCTCCATTTCTGTTTTACATTCCATATGCAGTCTTTTAGCCCTTCTTGTTGGTTTCAGCTTCCATATTTATCCACAAGTGTCTGCTCACCCCCTCCTCTGCTACCACTGCGCACTGTACCTGAGTCCCTCCATCCCTCACCTGGATCCCTGCAGTAGCTGCCTAACCTATCCCCCTGCTTTTACCTTGGTCTCCTTACAACCTACTTCCAATGTGGTAGCCAGAGTGGTGCTCTTAAAACAGTACTAACTGCACTCAGATGTTTATTGCAGCACTATTCAAAACAGCAAAGTCATGGAACCAACCTAAGCGTCCACCAACAGTTAACTGGATAAACAAAATGTGGTACATAGACACAATGAAATACTAAGCAACTGGCCGGGCATGGTGGCTCATGCTTGTAATCCCAGCACTTCGGGAGGCTGAGGAGGGCAGATCACCTGAGGTCAGGAGTTGGAGAACAGCTTGGCCAACATGGCAAAACACTGTCTCTACTGAAAATACAAAAGTTAGCCAGGCATGGTGTTGCTTGCCTGTAATCGCAGCTACTCGAGAGGCTGAGGCACAAGAATGGCTTGAAGCTGGGAGGCGGAGGTGGCAGTGAGCCAAGATCGTGCCACTGCACTTCAGACTGGGCAAGAGAGTGAGACTCTGTTTCAAAAAAAAAAAAAAAAAAAAGAGCTACTCCACAGCCATAAAGTGAATGAATCATGTCCTTTGCAGCAACATGGATAGAACTGGAGGCCATAATCTTAAATGAACTAACTCATGAGCAGAAGATCAAATATCACATGTTCTCACACATGAGTAGGAACTCAACAATGGGTACAAGAACATAAAGATGGAACTAATAGACACTGGGAACTCCAAAAGCAGGGAGGATGGGAAGGGAGTGAGGTTTGAAAAATTATCTATTGGTTACAATGTTCAATATTTGGGTGATGGGTACACTGGAAGCCCATTACACTCTCCACCATTACATATGTAATACCCATGGAACAAACAAGCATATGTACCTCCTGAATCTGTAATTTTAAAGAAAGAGGTTGGGGGAAGAAGTAAGATCATGTCACTTCTGCTCAGTGTTTTTCACTGGTAGTAAACATATTCCACTTAGAGTGAAAGGCCAAAGCCTTTACAATAGTCAAGGACCCTCGACAGTCTGACTTTGAACCCCTTATTCCACTGACCACATTGCTGCTTCCCTCTCACTCATTCAGCTTGTGCCACATTGATTCTTTCTTTGTTTGTCTGTCTGAGGTAGAGTCTTGCTCTGCCGCCCAGGCTGGAGTGCAGTGGTGCGATCTCGACTCACTGCAACCTCCACCTCCTGGGTTCAAGCGATTCCTGCCTCAGCCTCCTGAGTAGCTGGGATTATAGGCACGCACCACCATGACTGACTAATTTTTGTATTTTTAGTAGAGACGGGGTTTCACCGTGTTGGTCAGGCTAGTCTTGAACTCCTGACCTCAAATGATCCACTCGCCTTGGCCTCCCAAAGTGCTGGGATTACAGGCACGAGCCACCTCACCCGGCCGGCATTGATTCATTTTTGCTATTTGACCATACCAGGCACTCTTGCCTTACGGCTATCATGAGAACACGGCTCATAGCTCCCAGCTATGTGCTACCCATCCCAAGATTATGTTCCTACCCAGCCAATGACTGAGCTAAGTCATTCCTTCCACACACAGGACTCCTTGAATGAGCAGCCTCTACTGAGTGGCTCCCTACTGGTCTGTCTGAGGCCATCTCAGAGCTGTAGTACAATCTGAGGCTCTTGCTGACCAAGCTTCCTTCCTTCCCTCTCTCCTTTCACAGGGATTAGGCCAGCATTACGGTTTGCAGGATCTCCCAGCCTACCCCTGCCTGTGTCCCTTTTATGTGGCATGGGCATTGCCCCCTTTGTTGTTGCTGTTTTCTCTTCTCCAAATGCTGCTTCTCCAGTTATCTCCTGGGATAACTCTATCTTCTCCTTTAAGCCTTTGCTTAAACATCGTCTTCCTAGTGAGACCTACCCTGAGGTCCATTTACTTTATTCCACTTATTTTATTCATATTTATTTTTAGCTATAGGGTCTGGCTCTGTCACCCAGGCTGGAGTGCAATGGCACAGTCATGGCTCGGTGCAGCTTTCAACTCCCGGGCTCAAGCAATCCTCTTGACTCAGTCCCCCGAGTAGCTTGGATTACAGGCATGCATTACCGTGCCCAGCTAAATAGTTTTATTTATTTATTTATTTTGTAGAGACAGGGTCTCGCTATGTTTCCCAGGCTAGTCTTAAACTTCTAGCCTCAAGCGATCCTCCTGCTTCAATCTCAAAAAGCTGGGATTGCGGGCATGAGGCCCAGTCATTTAAAACAGCATTCCGTCTCTGTTTTCTCTGCTCTGGCTCTTTTGTTCAGGGTCCTTTTTTTCTGCTTGTCAGTTTCTGACTTATTATAATTTACTTAGTTGTCATGCTTACTGTTTGTTTTCTACCCATCCTAGATCCTAGAGGTAGAACCGTCATCTTTTGTTCACTGGGGCCACCCAAACACCTAGACCAGCGATGGCAAATTTAAAACATTTAAAAATTGATACCTTCCCGTTGTTTGCACACGTGTTTAGAATTTTACTGCGTGTGTTACAAGAGGAAGGATCTAAAAATAATTATTATTCTTTCAATGATGTCAGGTTTTTAATTTTGATGTTGCACCATGCCTGTCAATATTATAACATGTAAGAGCCCTGGCTGTCACTCTTATGGTCCCTTTATAGCTTCTGATTCCAGTTTTGTCAATAAAGTGCCGCTCCACTTGGCCTATTAATGGACTAGATTCATACCTCAAAGTCTGCTTAACACCTCCACTGCAGTCAGGGATTTTCTTTTGGCAAAACCAAGTTCTCTTTCTTGTAAAGAGCAAGTGATCAGTTAAAGTGTATAACAATGTATAATGAATAGGAATCCCAGTCCACAGACTCAAGTGAGCTTAGAATACTGCATTTCCTTATTTTCTGTAGATCAACTTAATCCTGAATCCAATACATGATGTCTCTGGGGTCTGGAAATTCAGTCTCAGTCAAGATTGTGTGACTTACAATGGATGCAGGTGCTGAGGAGTTCCCCGCAATCACTGGGCACCAGTCAAAGATATTGCCCAGGTCACGTTGTCTCCACAAGTCTCTGGTCTCAGTGACTTGGAGAATTTTGAGGGAGACTGGAGTTCATTGCTAGGAGTTCAGCCTCCCTAAAGTGTCATCTAGCCATCTTCTTTAGGATCTTTCTGGGGAACACAAACTCATATTTCAAGGTTAGCATTTTAATAAATTATCTTGTGTCTAATAATGGAGGAATGAGTTTGCATTCTTTTTTTTTTTTTTGAGACAAGGAGGTCTCATTCTGTCATCCAGGTTGGAGTGCAGTGGCATGATCTCAGCTTACTGCAGCCTCGACCTCGCTGGCTCAAGTAATCCTCCCACCTGAGCATCCCAAGAAGCTGGGACTACAGGCATGCACCACCATGCCCGGCTGATTTTTATATTTGTAGAAACGGGGTTGTACCATGTTGCCCAGGCTTGTCTCCAACTCCTGGGCTCAAGCCATCTGCCTGCCTGATCCTCCCAAAGCGCTGGGATTGCAGATGTGAATCACTACATCTGGCCCATTCTTTATTACAGAGAGATGTTAAGCTATTTTCTCTCTCAGCTAAGTCTCTGGAAAGTAGTTTCCCATAGCTTTTATCTCAATTTCCTCTGTAGCATGACGAGAAAAAAAAAACTGATGCAGTTTGCTAAGTAATATTCCTGAATGGAACCATAAGTCATATACCAATATGGCAGGAGAGACGTTGCGATATTGTTATGGTCAAATGAATTCAATGAGCTCAGATTGACATGCTTCTCAGTGGCTACGTCAACTTTCCCACCCCTGGCCAGGTGCAGTGGTTCATGCCTGTAATTCCAGTGCTTTTGGGAGGCCGAGGCAGGAGGATCGCTTGAGTCCAGGACTTTGAGACCAGCTGGGACAACATAGCAAGACTTCATCCCTACAAAAACTTTAAAAAAATTAACAGGGCATGGTGGTGCATGCCTGTGGTCCTACATACTAGAGAGGCTGAGGTGAGAGGATTGCTGGAGCTCAGGAATTTGAGGTTACACTGAGTTATGATCATGCCGCGGCACTCCAACCTGGGTGACAGGGTGAGACGCTGTCTCCAGAAACAAAAACAAAACAAAATACCCAACAATTTTCCCATCCCTGGACCTTCTGTTTTATGACGAATAAGAGGGTAGAACTATATTAAGTTAGTATATCCAAACTGTCTTAAGCATGACTCTGCCATGGATTTTTCTAGATTTGACTGCACCATGATTTTGGATGTGGAAAATGTTTTGCTTTTCCTGCTTGTTCTTGCTCTCTCCTCTTCCTCCCTCCATTTTTTGTCTGTTTCTTTCTTTAAAAAATATTTTTGAGAGCCTACTACATGCCAAGCACCATGCTAGGTATGGAGTATGAAGAGACAAACAGAACAGACCTAATTCCTGCTTGCCTGGAGCATATTCTGTTCTTTCCAATCCCATTCCTGATCTAAAAACATTATCTGTTGTGTTGGATAATAAATGCTCATTTTGTGACAGTCTTATATATCTCCTGAATATCATTAAAAAATTACCAATAATTGGACTGGGCTCAGTGGCTTAGGCCTATAATCCCAGCGCTTTGGGAGCTCGAGTCAGGAGGGTCACTTGAGCTCAGGAGTTCGAGGCTGCAGTGACCAGTGATCGCACCACCACCCTCCAGCCTGGACAATAGAGTGAGACCCCTTCTCTGAGGAAAACAAAAAATAAACCAGCCAATACTGGAAGTGTAGCATTAAAAAAAGCTTAATCAAAATCTTTCCTAGTTGCATGGCATTTATTGTAGGACATGTATTTGCAGCTCACAAAAATATCATTTATTTTTATTTATTTTGAATTCCCCAGATACATGGTATGAAACAAACCCAGAATTATTCTTTTGGTCCCGGGCTTGCTGTCACACCATGGTTTGAGCCGCCAGCAGCAGAGATGCTGAGGAATGCTGAGCCAAAAATCCAAGTTGTGAGGAGATGAAGGAGAGACCACAGGGCCTCTGGAACCCTGATTAAGTAGGCCCCTGAAATAACTTTAAAATGTAGACTTTAAAAGATATATCATACGATCACATAAAGGAGGTGGTTATGAATCACTGATGGTGGAAAAATTCTCAAGGAGAGTTCTAAAAATTGCTTGATGTTAAGCAGATGCATTATCTTTCAGACTGAACCACAGGAAGTGAAAGTTTCAAGACGATAGACAAAAGAGTATTTTTTTTCTTTCATCTTGATAGTTGGGATAAAGTTTCTATCAGAAAATCCTAAGGTCGGCAATGATAATTTTAGGTAGTTTTGCAAGCTTAATTATACTGCTCTGTAGCCTTTTAATAATAGTTACCTAATTTGCTGTAGATCCTGAAAGCGAATTGTCATTAATGATAACTCAGTTTTGCAAATATTTGGAAATTTCACGTAGAGCAATTACTTATTTACATATTTTTAACCCTCATTATTATTTAAATGACTACTGGTAATTTAGTTTTATGAATCAATAAAAGTTAGAATTATGCCTAGATGAATACTATTTAGCTTTTATAATAAACAAATATTTGAGATGAAGGTGTTTTCTGAAAGCTATCAATTATAGTTCAGAGATTTGCTTTCTGAAATTATTCTAAATAGAACAAATAGGGAGCTGTCTTTGAAAGTTATTTCATAATTAAAATCAGTCATAAAGAAACTCAACTCTATATTTCTCTAAGCCTTGCTTACTTGAATCTTGCTAATAAATAAAGAACACAGCTTAATTTATCGTTAATTTAAATCAGTTAACAAATTAACAAATTAAATACTGAGTTTCTTAATTGTTTCTTGTCAGGTGGTATCCAAACTTGCAAAATGTTTACTCACCTGGGTGAGATTTCTGCAAAATGAGAAATAGACCTACTCTAATGTAATCACTGAAATAATAGCACCTTATTAGGTTTGGTGCTTACCAATTTATTATGTATGTTAACACTATGGATCTCGACCTCTTTGTTGTCAAACACTGGTGGATGTAACTGAGAAAATGTTATTTCTATATATTTAGGTATCCTGAACTCATTTGCATTTGTTTACATTCTAACACGTTTACTTTTGTGGGAGAGACAAGACAGGTATTCCCGTTAATGCTCACATTATGTGTTGTACCTGAAAATGTCATATGTCATGCATGTTGCGATAGCCAAAATGTTGAGAAAGACTGAGGAAACATATTCTACCATATTTCATGCTCAATATATATCAATATTCCAATGTGAAAGATGAAAGCCTAGAAACTCAGACACATTAAATCACTGACTGATGTTGCAAGATAGAAAAAGGGGTTAAATCAGAATTTTCCAACTAGCTAACTATAACATCTTTAAAAGGTTCAAAGTGTTTTCCAGAGTTGTTATAAAACATGAATGACTTGAGTAATTTTAAAAAATCAAGGGCAAGTTTCCAAGTGATTATCAATGAACACCAATGTTAGTCAACATTTATTAATGTGTTTGGCAGTGGAACAATATGCCTAATTGGATTTTCTGGATCCTGTAAATTTTCATCACTTGTTTTGAAGCTTAAAAATTAACAAGCTAATGCTAAGTTTTAAAAAGGAAATTATGTGTGTGTGTTTGTGTATGGGGGAAATAATTACATACACACGCCCAGGGGTGTGTGTGTGTGTGTGTGTGTGTGTGTGTGTATATATAGAGAGAGAGAGAGAGAGAGAGACAAGAGAGGTATTCTAGTTGATGCTCACAGTACGTGTGGTACAAAAAAATGTCATATGTCACGCATATCACAGGCACATATTTATATATGTGTGTATGTAATGATTCCTCCAATTTTTAAAAAAATTCATGGTAGGAAGTTAATATAAGATCTGCCCTGTTAACCGAATTTTTTTCATACAACACAGTATTGTTAACTATAGCCACAGTGTTGTACAATAGATCTCTAGAACTTAATCATCTTGTATAACTGAGACTTTATTTATACCCATTGAATTGAAACAAATTCCGAAGTAGTAATAATGATGAACTATAGGTAACATGATTCTTAGTCATTTTTCTTTTCATTTAAATCATTTTCTGTATTCGCTGTGGTTTTCTTTTTGGTTATTTGCAGCATTCACATTCTAGATGCTTTTCATCAATGAGCTTTCTGTTTCATGAGTCAAGACAAAAATGCTGGAAGCAAACCAAAGAAGAACAGAAAGAGCTAGATTCTTTCTTTGTTTCCTGCCACTGGCAGAGCAGTTGTGGATTAAGAGCTTCCTAATCCTGAGGTCCCCTCCATGCCTCAGTGGCAGATGACCCTCACCTGGCGAGAGCCAATGACAAGTGCGACCTGAATGTCAGTTCGGAACTTACATGTCCTGCCTTAAGACTCTGACAGGTCTGGCTGGACAGGACCTACTGGGGAGAACCAAGCATGGAATTCACAAGCCAAGAAGGAAGGTTTGGGTCATTGAAGGAATCTTTAGTTCAGGAGAGGTCTCCCGAAGCATAACAGTATGTCTCACTCCAGGTACACACATATCTCAGACAAGTGAAGTGGTTGAATATCTTCCATCCATCATCATGCATTGAATTTTGGGGACCCAAACTGGGCTTCTGGTGCCAGGACCTCCAGAAAGTCTGTCAGCATTTAGCAAGACTCAAATCAAAGGACTAGAATTTGGGAGCAGAACTGAAGTTCCTGTGAAGAGATCAGTGAGGGCGATGGACACTCCCTGGCCATAGAGAGGATGAGTTTGAACCTCACAACAAAGGAAAAGCCCAGTGATCTCAAGCGAGGCACTTGGAAGAAGGATGGAGCTGCCAAAATGTGTGAAAAATTTCAGGCCTCAGTCCAGAAGTAAGCCTGGGGGTAGAACTGAACAGCACCAGCCATGTTGGTGGCTCTGAGTGGGAAGAACCATACCCCACTGTGTTTTACTGAGCCTCTATCCTACAGTCACTAAAAATCTCAGGGGTTTGAGTTCGTGCTATGTCATGGGGAAATGTTTTAGAGATTTTCAGCTTACTCCTCCTGGGTCTTAAGAAATCATCAGAACGTAGCAGGGGCCGAGCCAGCAGTGCAAAGTGACAGTGACGCCAAGCAGGCACATGCCCACTGTCCCAAGGAAAGGCAGCATGGGAAAGTCAGGGGACTTTGTTTAAAGACTGTGTTTGCTTCATGAGAGAAAGAAACTTAATGGGGTTTAAACCGGTGCTAGGAATTGGACATTTCCAAAAAAAAAAAATGAACAGTAGAAACAAACACTCATTTATTGAATATCCTCTACTTGCTACGTGCTCTTTTACACACAAAACACAAAGCCCTGTAATCATCCTGAAAAACGAATGCCATAGCTCCACTTTACAGCCGAGTAAGCTGGGGTTCCAGAACTGGGTAGGATCCCCTGACACGCAGGTGGCAGGCTGGACCCATATTTCCACCTCATTCTCCTGTCTCCAAAACCTGTGCCCCATGTATCTCAAAAAAGGCTGCAAAGTTGAGGGAAAGCATGGTCTTCACAAATATCCAAATCGTTTCTGTAATTGGCAGTTTCTGAAAAAGATGAAGTAGACAAGCAGGGAGTGGAAGGAACCCTTTCAAGCAAAGTCTCTGCTGTTTAAATAACGGCATTAAAAGAAATTTTGTGTGGCAGGCGCATGCTAGAGAGAGAGCAAGCGAGAGACAGAGAGACACGGTGTGAGGGAAGGAAGGGGAGGGAGGAGGAGGAGGAAGAGAGAGATTGTCTTCACATGGCATTCCGGAGGGGCTAGAGAACTCTATCTGTGTTCCTTATACACTAATAGGTGGCCCAGGTGGGGCAAAGAAGAGCCCCCATCACCAAGTAAGAATAATGTTTTGCCACTTTTGTGTCTAGCGGCACAGTAGAAGTGGGAGTCAATTTACCAGCTATTGTGAGAAGGGTCTTGCCCATTTCAAAGACAGACTTGTTTTTATTCTCTCAGAGATTAGGTTGCTGTTAGTCCACAATGTCTTCAAATTACATCTGAAACAAGTATTTATTTCATTCTCTGAACCTTTACTAATTCTTTGCCAGAACCTTACATCTGCCCTTGGGGCTTCTGGGAGATAAGATTATTTCAGCTCGCATTTTATTCTCCTTGATTGGCTTTATTTGGGGAAGACAGAAGACATCAAGTGAAATCTTGAATGGATTTTTCAGCCTTCTGCCTGCTTGACTTTTATATAAAGTGAGAAATAGGCTCAACATTAGCTGTGGCCTTCTGAGATAATCTAATAGAGAAAATCTGCAGAGAGCTTGGAGAATGACTTCATGACATTAAGTAAAGAAAAATACTCCACCATATGGCCCCCTACCAAATGTCTAGAGGACAGACTCACGCCTGGGGCAGGCTTGTTTTTTTTCATCCCCACCACTCCAAACTAAATGACACAGCCCATTTTGCTCTCTGCTGAATAAATCTCCCTGTGTAACTCACTCTCCACAACATCCAGTCGCACCCCTTCTGAGATCTGTGCGCCGTGATACTTCGTGAGGTCTGTGGCTTCATCAGATGTCAAAAATAACTGCAGCCTTTGCAAAGAATGACACAGCTGCTGGTCTGCAGTCAAATTGATATGCAGGCATTTTAAGAAATTGATAAAAGATGATAGCTTAAATAACTGACTATTTTGTCATCCCTAATGGAATAATGGCTCTAGGCAATAATCATCCAAAGATACTAAGGCTTCAAGGTGAAAGGACAGGGACCTTTCTAATGGATAGATCAGGCAGACAACACCTGAACCCACGGATCAATCTCAGCATCACTCCAAGTGATGGGATGTGAAAGAGAACACACAGAGCCACTCTGTAGAGGTGGAATTTCTTGCCTCACCTTCTCTTTTAAAAATATTCTGAATCTCCTCAACAGATAACTGGCATTAAACAGGGGATGGAGATTATTATAGAATACAGGAGACACAGGAGAAAAATACAATGTGTGACTCTTGTTTGGAGCCTGACTTAAACAAACTAATTGTAACATAACATTTTTAAGACAATCAGAGAAATTTCCAAATGGACTGAACGTTAGCTGCCATTAAATACTTATATGGGGTAAGGTTGGAGAATGGCATGGTGGTCTTATAAAAACAAGCAAACAAACTGGAGGGTCATCAATAAGCATCCTTATCGGTGAGAGCTTTATTTTGAAGTATTGGTAGGTGAAATGATGTGATTTAAAGTGATTCAGCAGGAAACAGATAATAAATAATCTGGAAGGAATAAATGAACCCAGATTGGCAATATGTACATGCTGCTTTTGAATATGCTTGAAACAGTCCAAGATAAAAGAGAAAATATTCAGAGCTTTTGTTGTCTTTATCAAAATACTCTCTCCTCTAGAAGTCCTGTGGCGTTCTTTTCATAGGGAGAAGCAGAAAGATGAAGGATTAAATGCAGAGAATATGACTTCTTGTTATTATTATTTTTTAAATTAAGGAGTAAGTTAATTGTCTCTTCCAACAGCATACACTAATTATGACCTGTTTACCTATGTAATTGAATTTATTGTCATAATTTTATAATTAAACTTTACAACAGCAAATTTATATCAGGAAATATTTTACCCATCTAACAGAAAATTTAGGATTTTTTAGTTTCAGAAATTTATTTTCAAGTTTTAGATTCTGTCGCCTTTCTGAGAACCATTGTCCCTACGTTTCATTGGCGTAGAGACTTTAGATTGTCAAGAAAAAGCCTTAAGGTGGCTAATACTGATACCACATTGAACTTTTTCATCAAAGCGGTTTTGCTTTTCAAATAGACACTCCTCGAACTCAATGGATCAATGTAAATCTTATTCCACATTCTCTTTCCCTTTCCATTTTAAGTTTCATGTTTGTTTTGTAAGTGTTTGTCCCTGTATCTCTGTTTACTGTCTCACCTGTGGCAAATACATGTTTTATAACCGAGTCCCTGCTGGTACTTGTCACATGTTGACGATATTCAGCAGTGCCTGCAGTACACAAATAATGTCATGTAGACGAAAAGAAGAAAATAACCCCATCGGCCTATTCCCAATTTGATATCAGAATGACTATTTTTTTTTTTCTAGCAACATTAAGTAACTTAGCATGTTGGGGGGATGAAGAGAGGAAGAACAGAACTGAGGAGGGATGGCAGGGTTGGGAGAAAGCAATGCTACTGTACTACACAGACACAGGAATGACAAAAGAAAGGAACACAGCAAGGTTTTTCTTCAAACAGAACGTGTATGAAAAAGCTCATTCAAGCTGGAGTCATCTGACACACACAAACAAAAGTAGCTGCCACTAGACAGATATAGTAGCTTACTGGAGATTGAAGTTCTAAAAGCTTTGTAAAATTATCCCTCATCTTTTTGACACCCTAAGTCCATATCTTACTTTGTTGGTGGCTTGGCCATTTCCTGAGAGGCTGTGTCTAGTTGCAATTGGAGCAAATGCCTCTGTGGTCACCACCTACGGCAAGAGATACTTCTAATTTCTGAAACCATCTGGTCAAAGGCCTTAATCAGTCTATTTTTTTTTTCAAGGTACATCTTATGCCCCTTAATCCCTGGAGACCTTTTGGGAGAGACCTCAAAAAAAAAAAAAAAAAAAAAATCAAAAGGTCATTGCTTTAGTCTGAATAAATTCAATAGAAAATTTTAGGAGAGGTGAGCTTTTCTCCAGTTTTCTTGGATTTAGTCTTTTTCTTACATCAAGTATAAGACATCCCATAAACCATAACAGAAGAGAGAGTTGGGCACTTAGCCTTGACCCATATCTTTTAGGGGTCATCTTCCTAGTGTTAACTACCCAAAATTAATTTCTTATAACACATAGGACTCTTTATGAATTCCATGTGAATACCTAAAATGATCATTTTTCATTGCACCTACTTATACAACAAGCACCCATTAAGTTTTAATTATCTCTTCTCACTAAGCCTTTCATCTTTGCGTTCTATCCACTGCTAGGGGCTTTTGAAGATGGAGACTTGGATTTAATATATACAGTTCATTGAAGGACTTACTTTGGGCCATTCAGGTTCAGAACTTGTTGATTGAAGCTATGAGGCCAACATGTTCCTCGTACATGCAAAAATTTCAATTCCCTCTGAATTCAAATTACTATATTTTCTTAGGGAATCAGGGCCAGATTTGGCCTGCAGTATCTATATCCCTTCTAGAATGGAAACTCCATGATGAGGTCAAAGCTTAAAAACAGCTTTCTTTGTTCTTTTGGGCAAATTCAGCTTTGAAATTTAACCAGAAATATTGCTGCACGCAAGCTCTGCAGACTTGTACAACAGACGAAAAGAGAGAAAAAGAATGAGGGAAAAGGGAAAAAGAAGTGTAGAAAACAAAAATATGCAATTAGAAGCTTCTTTATATTCAACTAGTCATCGATTTCTTTTAATAAATTACTTGTCTTACTGACATATAGCACTATTTTGAATTTTATTTGTTTATAGCCACTGAAGGATCGGGCTCCCCATCTGTTTGAGACAGCTCCCGTACAAGCAGTATGGCCAAATCTAATTATTTCTCTTGCTACAGTGGTAATATGCTGTATCTTCAGAAGAAATCGATTCTAAAATGTATTCAAAGAAACCAGCTCACAATCCATGTCAAAGTATTCAATAAAATAAACTCGGCTGTCTGGAAAGTATTGAGATGCATTACAACGCCAGGGTTGGAATAAAGGGTAGAACTGCTCTTGTTTGAGAGGCTGTAGCAATTCGATATTAAAGAAAACCATGCACTAATCACTCAATAGATAGATGCAGATTCATCTTTTAAAAATTTTACGTACCATTTATTTAATTTTATTTCACTTCCTTTAGTCTACGTGTTGATAGCAAAATTGGTATTTGAGTACTGGCATTTGAATTTTGAGAAGCTAAGAACCTGGCAAGAACGAAGTGTCTCTTACTTTAAGCATCACTTGAGTATCTTCTATACACTTAGCTGTGACTGTAAGCTTTACTTTGGAGGCAAAAAGAAAGTAGTTAATTTGTGTGTGTTTTTTTAAAGGCGATCATCACGCCATGCAACTTATACTGGTTGTTTTATCACATGTAAGGTAATACAATGAGCTCTTAAGCCATGCAGCTGGATATTGTTTGGCACCAAAACAACCTGTTCCATCCAAACCAAATTCCTTTCCTTAATCCATTCAGCTGGGAAACAAACTTTCCTGGCATTACATCCACTTCAAGTTGCAGATACAACGATACCTAAACTGCTACCACCAACGGGTTAGCACCTATGGTGCTTGATTGCATGCAACAGAGAGGGCAGACACCGAGTTACAGGAGGAAAAGCAGAGGGATCAGATCTGCTTACCCATCTTACAAGTACTTTATTCAGCTATTTGCTGTTAATAAAATTCCGGAATTTGGATCCTGGCTGACATTTTCAAACTTCGTTTATATGATAAAAACGATTTGTATGCATTAAAATCAGAGTGGGCGAGGCAACTAGAATAACTTAAAATACACTATGAGTATTTAATTTTAGGTGACTTGCTTATGTCTAATTTATGTTAGCTAGAACTATACACATTGATTGGAGTTTAACCTGCTTTTAAACGTTTTCTAAGCGATCATACAGTTATGATAAAAATGATAATCTCAGAATGTAGACTAACTGCAGTCTACTTCCTTTCTTCCTTCCCTCCTTGTTCTCTCTTTCTAACCTGTTTTGGGTCTTAGTGTAACACTTTCACTTATAGTGAATAAAGATTTTGGCTTAAAATTTAAATTGTATCTTTCTAAAGTAATATTAGTAGGTCGCCATTATAAAAGGAAAGTAAAACTTAGCAGCAGTAGGTCTATGGTGGAACAAAGAAGATTTTCACTCTTTTGAAGAAACTATGTGAAAGTTGTATGAACCAACATTTTGAAATATCCAAAAACAATAGATTTTATAAAAACTCCTACAGAAACACTACACATTGACTATTATATATCTTGAAAAATACTTAAAACTATATATATTTTTATCATGTTTGGTAGCTTGAAAAATAAATTCTTTCTCCCTACCCAAGTTTCTGAGTGCATTGATCCAAGGTCATTTTAAATGATGAAATTATAAAATGCACCCATGTAAAACAACTGCAGACAGTTGCATGTTATCATTGAAGTTTGGCTTAGTTACGTGGCACTTGACCTTTTCTCCTTTATTTTGCTCAGTTCCAGCACAGAAGTGGAGACACAAGTTGACAGCAAGCATCAGGTAGCTTTAAGCAATGTGTGCAGTGGTTCCAATTATTTTAAGGTAGTGGGTGCCCATGAATAATTGCTTCCACATTTTCTTATTCCTAATTTGGGTCTCCCTGTTCCTCAGGAGCTTCATCATGCCCTCTCTGAGCAGGCCCTTTGCACCCCTGGGCTAGATCAGACATCCAAAGCCATCTATTCACTAGTGCAGGGTTACCATTAGCAATCTGCAATGGCTGTCACAGAGCTGTGTGATCAGCAGGCGGCATTCTGTATGACCAGAGTTGCTGGGGAGATAACGCAAAAATAATCTTGTGGGAGAAATAAAGAAAATATGTAATGAAATTGATACTCTAAAAAAATATGTGGTCAAGTAAGCTTAAAAGTGCATTTACCATACTTCTGTTCTAAAAAGTACATATAATGATTTTACGGAGAGTTGATGACTTGAAACCTACACTGTCTGTTAAAGTTATAGTATATACAAAATTGTAGATGTTGGGAGATTTCTCCATTGTTTTAGCAGAAACTATCAGCCCTCTTTATTTAAAGGCTAGCATATCCCCAGGCAAATTGAGTTTCCATGCTCAGTTGATTTAGAGCCTATTTCAAGCAAAGGCTGCCAACTATGTCAAAATGTATACTGATTTTGTGATATACATAGTTTTCCAAAGGATGAAGTCAGATCACCAGTCTCAATCCATTTGTGACTTGACTTAGATTTAAAGTTGCCCTCAAGAAATAGCTGGCTGGTATTATATGTGTACTGAAATATTTTTCATTGAGGTAGGTCACTCCTTATCCTTTAGTTTGCTGATTATGAGTCACTAAAGTTACCTTGAAAAATTAGAAAAAAAAAAAAGCCCTATTATTGAGAGAATCCATTACATTAGTATAAGGCAAAACAGCCTACTTACAATCAACAGGACCACTTTAGGGAATTTGTTCTTTTTGACATTTTCTAAAAGAATAGCTCTCCCTACAACATTAATGCTAAATAGATGGAAAGTGTATGAAGTATAAGAATATACACAAATTGCATTTTAATTCCTATTTTTCTTTTAAAAGATGTCAATGATAAATCCAAATGTGGCTTAAATATACAATTTGCTTCAAATGTTTAGGAAATGATGCCTAACACGGAGAAAAATAAAGCCATTAATTTTCCATCTGTATAACTTGCCCTTGAACTTTATTTGACATTTGTCATTTGCTTTTGCAATAAAAAGTCCAAGATTCCAGTTTAAAGGATGTAAACGTGAGTTGCTTCTGTCTCTCTACCCCTATTTTTAGGATATAGGCATTTAGTTTTCTTAATATCTATTTTATATGGACAACTTAAATACCAATTTAAGTGGTATGTGACTCACATCTATTACCTGCCAGAACTCCATATATTTCTACTTTTGAAGGCTTTTAAAATTTCTATTTGTAATATTTTACATGAAAAAACATCACCAACAATATAAAATTTATAATATGAATTAATGTTTTTTTCTTTCAACATTTTATTGGTATGTAAGTTGTCCCCCCTCCCAAGTGAAAAGACAGAAAAAGATGAAAAGGTATGGTGTGGGGTGCCGGCATGCAGGTGATATGCTAACGAAGCTGGCTACCCTTTGTTGCTTTAATGGCACTCTGGATTTATTAAATTCATTAACTGAATTTGAATTTAAGTATATAATTGTATTCCGTTCTCTCTTCCTCCCTACTCTTTTCTTCATTTGCTCCTTTTCCACTCCTTTCCTTCTTCAAACATAATGAACATCTCCTGTTGAAACAGGGGCTGTGTCAGACACTGGAGCTACATGGTTATCCAAACAGAGGCTGCCCCCAACATTAAGTGAGTCAGTCAGTCAGTGAGAGAGATGGGCAGTCAACAGATACTCATAGATTCCTGTAATTACAAAGTATGACAAGACTAGGACAAAAACCACTGGGGGCCTGGAGTGTATGGACTAGGACACCCAATTTAGATGAAGAGTTGAAGAAACGTTTCTCAGAGGAAGTGGTATTTGAGTTCAGTGTATCATAACCAAACAACAACAATTTTTTGAAGATGTAATATGTACAGAATTTTATACTGGATTCTGAAAGTAAAATTAATAATAATCAATTAACCAGATCAAACATCGTCACAAAAAAAAAACCATTCAATGCTCTGATTCTTCACCTCAAGGATTTTTATAGTATAATTATACTTGTGTATTATGATTTTATTAGTGAATTAATACATTGTCTAGATACAGTTATTGAAATACATTTATGTACATTCTCCCACATAATCATCCATTAACCCTGTGCACTAAATAGGTAATTACCTTATTTAATACATACTGATTTTTCACTGTGTCGTAGTATGTATTCTGCTAGATTCTGAGAATATGATACTGAGGGAAGACTGTCACTGGCTTCTACAATATATAATCAAGTATTCTAGTGGGATGAATACTGTGTATGTGAAGTTTTCTCTTGGGGATCAACTCCTGATGGTTTGAAGGACATGGGAGGGCTGTATATTCCTGGTTTGAGGTCAAGGGAGACATTCTGTGAAGCAGTTTCCAGCCTACCCACTCGACATAGGCAGAAACCAAAGCTCATAAATATTAGACAACATGTCCAGCTTCAAACGTCTCAGGAATTTTACAAAATTATTAAAAAACTCTATGTGAGGTAGAGGGAAACAAGTATGATTTACTGATATCATTACTGTATTATTGACATAGTTACTCTAATCCTAATTTAGGATATTTGCCTTCCAAACAGTTTAAATAGTTTACAAACTATCAGGCAACCAGAAAGTCTAATTCTTATTTTTTGATAATAGAGTCCAAAAAAGCAAAAACAAACAAACAAAAAGCCCTGAAAATCTGTCATTTAATTTATCACTGAACTGATTTTCACTCTAACTTTCTCTGCAGAGGTAATTAATTACCCCGGCAACTGCCTGTATTGGAAAAGATGGAACCAGAACAGGCAAGATTATGTGTCTATACACAGGAAGAAAGGCAGATAATTTTCATTTTAAAATTCCCATTTTAAGTACACCCTTTACTTATTTACTTTCTTTAACAGTATGAACAACTTGAAATGTGCAAAGGATTTTAGTTCAATGAAGCTTACTTGTGAGTTTTAATGGAGAAGGTTAATTTTTAATTTCTTCCAAGACTTCATAATATGATAAGAAAAATTATCAGGAGATAATTAGAAGAAAATGACATTATAATCCCCAAAGAAAAACATATTTTGTAAGCGCTCCAGAAGGTCAGCACAATCCTAAACTATAATCCCAGTTGGGTGGGATTGGCATTTTTGCAACACATTGAAATAAGAAGAGTTAGTGCACTGAGCCCAAGGTTGACTTCGTTGATCATTCTCTATCAAAAGCCAAATTTTTAAATAACAGTACACTGCTGGACCCAGATTCAATGGTTTCCCAAAGACCAATTTTTACTGTCAGATGTTAACAAACTAATGTCTGCCTAGTTGGATGATTTAGATGTGCCTGAATTGTTAGGATGTTCAGGGTGGCCCATCACCATTGTAAATTACAGTAGTTCACAGCAATGATAAATGATTCCCGTCTGCTGATATACTGGCACATTTAAATTATGTTGCATTACTATTCTGTCTCTTTAAACAAGAAGAAAATTAAGCTTCAAGTTTAATTAAACATTATTTTAAAAATTGGGTTTTGGTTTATAAAATTCACCCTGTGATTCTTCCAAGTTTCTTCCTTGAGAAAATAGATTGCACGTTTCACTGGGATTTGACCTTAATTAATCCTGTACTTTGTGATCCACCCCCTTGCTGAAATAGTCTTATGAAAAGGAATGCAAGCTATGGGCTAAGATAACAATCGGTCATTAACTTCTGTGTGTGATGCTGGCCGTGGTCCATGACCATGGAATTCAAAACCCATTGTACACAGTAATGTCCAGGGCTTAGTGCTCTATGGCAGAGAGACAAAATAAACTATGCAGAACAGCATCTTTACACAGTCTACACAGATTTACATTAGAGCAAACACTCTGAAACATTCATAGTGCAGCATGTGCATTGGCATCGAATCCTGCCATGTCAGATGACACAGGAGATAGTCATCCCAGCAACGCCAACTGAAGTCAACAAGCAAAAATGGTCACTTTCCAGATACCATTATTTTAGTAAGAATGATTTATAGAGTTATCACTTAACATTTTAAAAAATCTGATTACTTCCTTCTGCTGTTTTAGATGGTATCCTAGAGCAGTAGCTCTCCTTACTAGCATAACTTGACTGCCTTCTAAATAAGAAGAGTGTTTGAATTAATAAATATTTGTTGCCTGTTAATCTAAATCATATGTAGTCTAGATAAATATAACACATCTGCAGTACTATTAATAAAGCAAATGCCTATAGCATCTGAAATCTATTATGTAGCGTAGCTTTTTCTTTTGGCTGGGACATTCATCACCTCCCCAATAAGTTTTTAGCCTTGGGAATCTGAAGAATGCCAAGTGATGATTTTCTTGCATTTGTGCAAGTAATCACAGAAACATCTTGTAACTCTCCAGCACAGTAATGATGATTTTATAATATCATTTTCAGATTCAAGATGATGTCTCTGATCTTTGGATACTTTTCATTCATCTCACATTTACTGAATACCTACTATGTGCTGCATACTCTTCTAGCTACTTGGAATATAGCAGTGAACCCAGTTAAGAAAATACCTGCCCTCATGGAACATACATTATAAAGGCATAGATACTCATACCATGAGAGGTTTGCACACAACTTTTGTCATGGGTGTCTATTGAAACTGGAAGACATGCAATATTCTGAGAGTATGAATTGTTGCTCTTATATTTTAGTTACTAAGTGCTATGGTCTATATATTTGTGTCTCCTCAAAATTCCCACGTTGAAACCCTAACCATCAAGGTGATGGTATTGGGAGCTGGGGCCTCTGGGAGGTGATTAGGTCATGGAAGCAGAGCCCTTATGAATGTGATGAGTGCCCTTAGGAAGGAGACCCCGAGGGCTTTCTTACCCCTTCTTCTATGTGAGGACACAGAGAGAAGACACTGTCTAGAAACCAGGAAATGAGCCCTCACCAGACACAGAATCTGCCTTGATCTTGGACTTCCCAGGCTCCAGACTTGTGAAAATCTTCCCTTGTTTATCAGCTACGCAGTTTATGATATTCTGTGATAGCAGCCCAACCAGACTAAGACACAAAGTGCTCCTGAGTCTTGACATCTCATACTACCTTGTTTAGTTCCTTTCATTTTCATGTCCATGAGAATAACTTTAGTCTACATCACTGCAATAACCTCCTAAATGATCTGGTACCACCTAACCCTTTCCTGATTCAAACTCACCTTGAAAATTCATTAAATGGTTAATTATTTAGCAGTGACCCTATGCAAGATGGCACTGAATCTTCTTAAAGCACTCTTTCTACCACGGCAGCTCTTAGTTAAGTGGCTCCCCATTGTCAACCAATTCAAGCTAATCTGCTAAATCTAGGACCTGTGCCCCTTTGTAATCTTGCCCAAGTAGTCTTTCCAAACCCTTGTTCCTCCCCCGCTGACAACATGTGCTAGATTGCCATTGGACCATCCTTTTATCACTGGCCCCTTCTTGCCATGATTAGCTGCACCTCTAGTAATTCTATCGCAGAGGCCCTCTCTGGCTGGCAAGGGGATTGTAAGCCTTTGCACTTGCTGTCGCTCTGCCTGGTGTGGTCTTTTAGATATTTTCCTGGTTGATTCTCTCCTTTCAAGAAATATCACTTCTTCAGGGAGGCTTGAGCATCAGCCTCACATCAATTAATGTAGCTACTACTGCAGTGGTAGGGAAGGCAAGGAAGTAGGTGAGGAAAAAAATCAGATTGTTTACAAATATATTAAATTCTGCCTTCCCTCCCCATAATGGGATATCCAGTGGAAGACTCCTTATCTGAAAATGTAATAAGAATCTCTCCAAATTGTATAATTATTATATCCTAGATTTAAAAATCTACTGCTTTGTGAGTTTAACCTACAAGAAACCTATGAGATAAATTTTTCAGTTAATGGTTAAGGAGATTTTTTTAAAGTCTTATGTAATATTTATTGCAATGTTTAAACTAAAAATAACAATTTAAAAAATAGAACCATACATATGTGGCCATTGAATTTCAAAAAAGGTGCCAAGATAATTCAATGGGAGAAGGATACTCTTTTGGTAGGGTGCTGGAAAAACTGCATGTGTGTAAGTGTATATATATGAACGAATGTATCTCATGCCTTATCACAAACTATAAGCAGAAATTAACTCAAAATACAGAACTATACTAGTTATAGACCTAATCATAAAAACTCAAAATATAGGCCAGGCACAGTGGCTCACGCCTGTAATCCCAGTACTTTGGGAGGCCGAGGTGGGTGGATCACGAGGTCAGGAGATCAAGACCATCCTGGTTAACATGGTGAAACCCCATCTCTACTAAAAATACAAAAACAAAATTAGCCAGGTGTGGTGGCGAGTGCCTGTAGTCCCAGCTACTCAGGAGTCTGAGGCAGGAGAATGGTGTGAACCTGGGAGGCAGAGCTTGCAGTAAGCCAAGATAGCACCGCTGCATTACAGCCTGGGCAACAGAGGGAGACTCCAAAACAAAAACAAAAACAAAAACAAATAAACTTCAAAATATAATTTCTGGAAGGAACATAGAGAATCTTCATGACTTTGGGATAGGCATATGTTAATATTTCTTAGGATGCAAAAAGTAGAAACAACAAAAACCTTTATCAAAAATGACATTCGTTAGAATTAATCCTTTAGAAAATGAAATATCAAGCCACTGACCAAGATCTAGAATCCAGAATATATAAGCAAAGCATACAACTCACTAATAAAAGTCAAATAATAAAAAAGACAAAACGTGTGAATGGAGACCTGCAAATAAAGATTACAATAACCAATAAACACATTTTTAAAAGCTCAGGATTATTAGTCCATAGAAATGCAAACTAAAGTCACTATGATTTATCTCTGCACACTCATTAGAATGGCTAAAATTTAAAAGATTAACCATACCATGTGTTGGTGAATATGTAAAAAACTGGAATTCTCATAGATTACTGGTAGGAATACGAAGTGATACAAACACTTTGAAAAACAGTTTTCCAGCTTTTTATAAAATTAACATATGTTTAGTATATGACTCAATAATTCTACCTCTAGGAATTTATCAGAGACAATGAAGACATGTGTCCTTACAAAAACTTGTACACAAATGAACTTAGCAACTCTGTGCACAGCAGCTTAAATTGGAAACAACCTGAAAACATCCATCAACAAATATAAAGATAAACAAATTATAGTAGTTGTATTCAATGGAATAATACTTAGCAATAAAAAGGAATGAGCTACTGATACATGCAACTATATGGACACATATACAGTATGAGACAATTTAAATGAAATTCTAGCAAAAGCAAATCTAATCTCTAGTGACAGAAGCCTCTAGTTGTGCCTTCCAGTCCTTAGTGACAGAAGACAGTGGTTGCTTGGGAGGAGAGGTGTGTAGGACTGACTGGGAAGGGTCACAAGGAAACGTTCAGGGTGATGGAAACGTACTACACTTTGATTGTGGTACTGGATACATGGTATATAAATAGGTCAAAATTTATTGAAATACACACTTAAATGGGTGAATTCTATTATATGTAAATTATATCTCAATGTCAATAAAGTATTAAAAAAATACAATCCTGAGCTTATATTGCCACTCATGGTTTATAAAACTCCTTCATGTATATTACTTTCTTTTTTCTTTCTTTTTTTTGTTTGTTTCTTTTTTTTTGAGACAGAGTCTTGCTCTGTCGCCCAGGTTGGAGTGCAGTGGCGCAATCTTGGCTCACTGCAAGCTCTGCCTCCTGAGTTCAAGCAATTCTCTGCCTCAACTTCCCGAGTAGCTGGGATTACAAGCACCCGCCACCTACCTCAGGCAGGTGGAGGTAAGTATGAGCCGTTGTTTTGCTGCCATTTTGCTGTATCCATTGATTTGGCAGGACAGCCTGGGGATGAAGATATGACGGTGGTGGGCTGATGTGTGTGTGTGTGGATATGTGCATGCATGCTCATTCATGCATATGACAAAGTATGGATACATAAAGTATCCTTCCTACGTATTCATGTGATGAAGTGTGGTCCCTTGATATTCACAAAGATGATGATGATGATGATGATGATGGTGATGGTGATGGTGATGATGATGACGGTGATGATGATGATGATGGTGATGATGATGGTGATGATGATGATGATGGTGAGGGTGGTGGTGATGGTGATGGTGGTGGTGATGGCGATGATGACGATGGTGATGGTGGTGGTGATGGTGGTGGTGATGATGATGGTGATGGTGGTGGTGATGATGATGGTGGTGATGGTGATGGGGATGATGATGGTGGTGGTGATGGTGGTGGTGATGATGATGGTGATGGTGATGATGATGGTGATGATGATGATGGTGATGGTAGTGGTGATGATGATGATGGTGATGGTGATGATGATGGTCATGGTGATGGTGGTGGTGATGATGATGATTGTGATGATGATGATGATGATGGTGATGGTGGTGGTGATGGTGATGGTGGTGGTATGATGATGATGATGGTGATGGTGATGATGATGGTGATGATGGTGATGGTGGTGGTGATGGTGGTGGTGATGGTGATGGTGATGATGGTGGTGGTGATGATGATGGTGATGGTGATGGTGGTGGTGATGGTGATGGTGAAGATGGTGGTGATGATGATGATGGTGATGGTGATGATGATGATGGTGATGGTGGTGGTGATGATCATGGTGATGGTGATGATGATGGTGATGATGGTGGTGGTGATGGTGATGTGATGGTGATGGCGGTGGTGATGGTGATGATGATGATGGTGATGGTGGTGGTGATGGTGATGGTGGTGATGGTGATGGTGATGATGGTGGTGATGATGATGATGGTGATGGTGATGATGATGGTGATGGTGGTGGTGATGGTGATGGTGATGGTGGTGGTGATGATGATGGTGATGGTGATGGTGATGGTGGTGGTGGCCATCATCATTATCCAAGTCCCACATAATAATAAGAGCATTCACCTCATGGAGTTACATTGAGGATTAAATTTGACAGCATATATAAAGCACTTAGGACACTGCTTAGCAATTGGTAAATACACAATAGGTGGTAACCGCTATGAGTAATGTGTTGTCACCCCTTACACTTCAGTGTTTTTGTATATAAAAAAAAAGATAAACATAAACACCGTGCTTCAGGATATTTGTGTGAGTTAAATGAGATAACATATGTGAAATCAGTCGCATCAGCAGCCCCCGTGGGGCCATGGTCACGATGACTGTTGAATGCATGTAACTGTGACCCAGGACAGAAAGGCCTAGCCAGGGAGTGAAAAGACTCCAGAATGCAGATGAGGTCCCTCTCCTAACGAGAGGTGAATATAAAACAGTGACAGCTCCGCTCTGGACGACCCCCGGCCTCCCCCGGCACCCCCAGCGCCTGTGGTTGAATGTTCCCTTTGTGCAAGCTCAACTGATCCCCAAATCTGAGGCCCTTCCGTAAGGAAATCTAGGGAGTCCTGCCTGCAAACTTGTATGTTTATGTCACGTGTCCTCTGCACTGTGTGTTGGCTGAGCTGGAAGCAGCCCAAAAAGGAAATGAGTTAGACCAAAGTCTGTCTGAGTCATTATTTCTTCGGAGTTGTTGGTGGGGTGGGCCTAGCACAAAGCCTAATGAATTGTCTTCTTTCTTCCCTTCCGAATATTGGTGTCTATCATTTTACAACATTCTGTCTCCTCATTCTCTGTGAAGAGCCCACTCTCCGGAACATGAGAACATAATTTAATTGCTGCTGCTCTGAATTTTCTTTGCTTAATGTGTTGTACAGTAATTCGATTACCAGCGGCAGACAGGTAGAAGACTTCCTCAGTCTATTTATTCACTTAGCAGAGAAACAAGAAACTGGATTTCCAGGTCTCCCTAAAATGGAGTACGGTCATGCAACAATTTCCAGATAAGGCTCTCATTCATTATACAAACAAAGAAAGTACAACCTCTCCGATTTAAAAGAAGAAGAAAAAGGCCCCAATTTAGAAACACACGGTGATTTGCTTCCAAAAGAAAAGCAACACAAATAGCTTTATAACAATGTAAAAGTATTTCCACAGATCACATCCCTCATTACTTTTATGAGTTTAAAAGCTTGCTTTACTCACGATAGGCATTATGACAAGGATGGAATAAACCACAGTTCATTAAAAAGTCTAATTCTGTGACTATAATACCATACAATATAATACAGCAATACTTCAGACTTTCAAGTAAGTATTTTTAAAAACAAAATATATCCCACTAGACAAGCAGCAAGCATGGAAAAACCCTACAAAATATAAAGAACAATTTCCACCTCTTGAACTCTTTTATCATAGGTTTACAGCTTTCAATTACATTTCCTGGAACTACTAAAATCATAATTGGTGTCCTCTTTTCTGTTAGACACATTCTGTTCTCTCTTGTTTGCTTGCTATTGCATGGAACCTGTAAGTCACTTAAGAAAAGCATGTACCAGTTTGATGAGAAAAATGCACTTTTTTGACCACAGTGAGCAAATGCACTTAGGTATGAACATTTAATAGATATCTTTGTTGAGTGTACATGTATCCATCTCCGTGCACAGCAAAGCAGAGGGGCACTGGGTACTGTAGAGAAAGCAGAAATGCTAGAGGCTACCATGGTCCTGAAGTGTGGATTTCAAATATGGACCTTGCCATTCTTCCTTTATTTTGACTGCAGAATGAACTGCAAGTCCTAATGCCAGCTGACAACTACATGGTACTCACCAAGTGTCAACCTCTGTCAACATGTCACATGTAAACACCAGTAGGTTGCATAATTCAGGTCTGTACACTCATGCTAAAGCTCCTGTTTCTAGCACTTCTGACATGCTCTAGGAGACATTGGTTCTTTTCTCTTTGCAAATCTGATTTTGAGACAGGTCCTGGGTTAACAAAAATAAAATAGAGGCTGTCACCCATATGCAAGGTTTTGTTCAATGAACTTGGAGTGGAAGAAAAAAAAATTGTGTGTGGGCTTCAAGTAAGATACTGAAGAATAAAAGGCATTGCGTGCAAAAGATATTTTTAAGCATCCAATATGGGAAATTAATAAAGAAATCTGGGAAAAATAACATTATCCAAATTAAGATTTTTAAAGCTGATCTACGGCTGTATCTTCTTTTTTGTTTGTTTGTTTGTTGATGTTTTTGTTTTTTTGAGACATGATCTTGCTCTGTTGCCCAGGCTGGAGTGCAGTAGCGTGATCAGAGCTCACTGCAGCTTCCACTTCCTGGGCTCAAGCAATTCTCCTGCCTCAGCCTCCTGGGTAGCTGGGACCACAGGCACATTTTGTTTAGTTTTTGTAGAGATCAGGATCTCACTATGTTGGCCAGGCTGGTCTTGAACTCCTGGGCTTGAGTGATCCTCCTGTCTCAGCTTCTCAGAGCACTGAGATTACAGGCATGAGCCACTGTGCCTGGTTGTATCTTCTTACATAATCTCTTAATGTAGTATGGAGAAAATTTCAGATGTTGAGAAAATGGGTTCACAGTGTGTTAGTAACAGTGAGTGAATACAATGTACCCAAAATGACCACAACAGTATTTTACTTCATTTGTTGAGTGTCCACTGTGTTTGGGGCACTGTCCAGGGTGCTGGGCCAACAGCAGGGACCCAGATCAAGCCCCTCCATGGAGCTTCCATTCAACTGGGACAGACAGTTGCATAATAAATGTTCAATGAATATGGTGTAACATGGTGTTAATATGCAATGGAGCAAACTATAGCAGGAAAAGGCCGGGGGAATACAGGAAGTGAAAAGTGAGGTTACTATTTCAGTTAGGATGGTCAGGGATGGGCTCTCTGAGGAGGCAGCTGTGCAGAGGCCTGGAGGAAGTGAATTTGAGGGAGAGGAACAGCAAGTGGAAAGACCTGGAGGTCAGAGGTCACTTGGCACATCCACAGACCACCAATGAGGCAGGGGTCTTGAGAGGAAGACTGAGAAGGAACGTGGAGGGTGTGAGCTCAGAGAGGGTGGGTGAGGGCAGGCCCATTGTGAGGATCATTGTGAAGCTTTCACTCTGAGTGAGATGGCCAGCCATTGAACGGGATAGGTAGAGAATGGCCGGCTTTGACTTTCATATTAAAAGGGACATTCTAGCTTTCATGTGGAGAAATAGGGTCCAGGTTATGGCTCTTACAATAATCTGGGTGAGACATATGTTGAGTTGGGCCAGGGTGGTAGAGGTGCAGGTGAAGAAAAGGGAGGTCTGATTTTAAATTGATTTTAAGGAAAATAATAGGATTTGCAGATGGATTGGAAATGTGCTATGTGACAAAGAGAGAAGACAAGGATGACCCTAGGTTTTTGGCTTCATTTATAAGCCAAATCTTCAACAGCAGTTCTTTCTTTTGATCCCTAGTCTTCTGCCTTAAAGGCAAACATGAATAAAAGGTCTGTAAAACCTGAACCTTTTGCAGTTGTTCTATTAAGAAGATGATGGACAGAGTATATCTCCTGTCTAGAAATAAATTCAGTTTGTATTTAACTCATTTGACGAATTGTTCGTGAACAGCTACCCATATATACATTCTGTATGTAATGCTGACAAGTTCAATTTATGCTTGGGTTAATGGCCACATAAATGTCTTTTACACGAGTTAAGGTTGCTTGGAGGCAGGAATGAGTTCTAATTTTTTTCCATGTTTTGCATTGCTAGATAGGTTTTTTCAAACTTGCTGTTTAAGGTCTAGCCTCCCCTTTGTACTGGCGGATAAATCTAATTAACATTAATGAGAGTCCTGTGTACATATTGACAGGATAATAGACCTTTTAGGATGGTTCCTCCCCTCCTGCACTACCACTCCCCCACTGCACACTAGCTGATTATTTCATTAGGCAGCAATATACACCCAGGCAGGAGAACACATAACTTAGTGGAAATTAAATGGGAAAATCTGTATTCATCCACACTTTCCTTTGCATTGGGGTGAAGACAGTGGGGGTGGGGGTACGTTTCAGCCACCAGAGAATCTACTTCTCTTCAGACAAAAACTTTCATAAAGATAATTTTCTGGCCAGGTGCAGTGCCTCACGCCTGTAATCCCAGCACTTTGAGAGGCTGAGACAGGCAGATCATGAGGTTGGGAATTCGAGATCAGCCTGGCCAACATGATGAAACCCTGTCTCTACTAAAAAAATACAAAAATTACTCAGGCATGGTGGCATGCACCTGTAATCCCAGCTACTCAGGAGGCTGAGGCAGGAGAATCTCTTGAACCTGGGAGGTGGAGGTTGCAGTGAGGTGAGATCGTGCCACCGAACTCTAGCCTGAGTGACAGAGTCAGACTCCATCATAAAAAAAAAAGAAGATGATAATTTATTGGCTGTGTATGTCAGCTGATAAACTTGTCTAAGCATTTCCTTATTCTTAAGGTTACAAGAAATTAAATTCATTTTAAACCAGCTTATCCTATTAAAATGTTCTACATACAACCAATAGAAGCACTACAGTCTGTACTTTTCCCTCATGAATTAAATTTGGCAAATGAAGAACTTGATATTCTCCTTAAGAGTTAAGTATGTTTTGTAACCTTCATAGAAACTAGAATAAATTATTGTACGGCTGAAAGCAAATCAGTGGTACTAGTTATCTTTTTCAAACTTCAGTTACCAAATAAAACTATGCCTCCCTGAGAGTGAGTGCTCACTTTTCTTTAATCAGGCTGTCTCAGAGAAGAAGCTGCAAGTGTCAATTTCCCTTTTTCCCCTTCCCAAACTTGAGAGATTGTGAGTCTCATGGAAAAAGTGTGATATACGAGAACTATTGAAAGCGGACAGGTTTGTTTGAATCTAAACTTTTCCTCTTTGGGGTGGCATCAGTTAAATTCATCAGTAAAGAGAGCTTGACCCACTTAGCCATGCAACAGCTAAACCCTTAATCCGAACAGATTCATTTTACAGTTCAGATTTTGCCACTGATACTGCACTAATGTAGACTCAAAGGTCAACATGTTAGAGCAAAAAGGGCATTTTTTTTTTTTTTTTTTTTTTTGGATCTTGAGAACTTGAGGAGTGAAGACTTTCCTATCAAAATAGGTGCAACTGTCGGTAAGATCTCATTATTTTCTAGTTCATTTATGAACTGAATTTTGCTGTAACTTTATAAGTAACATTTTTCAAATATACAATGAGCTGTTTAACATATAAAGAAGAGAATGGTAACACTCCTCAGTATCTTCACTGATTTATTTTATCAACCATCTTTAAGAATATGAATAACTCAATGAAAGAGTAAACGGGAAGAGTAGAGACAGATTATGGAAATACCAGTGCTCACATAGGTTTTTGAATAAAAAACTATCAGAAATCTAGGAAAATATCTAGCTTGTGAATTATAAAACCTGTCTATTAAAACAATAAATTTGTCTTTTCTAATGGAATGAAATGTTTCAATAGAAGACATTTATTCAATTTTGCATTTTTAAAAGTAGCAAAACAAACTTTGTCACAAGTGTACATACCATAGTACTTCCTCATGCATATATATCAATTTATTATTTTAAAAGTGTGTTTACATACACTGTCTTGTGTGATTCCTACAATGAACTTATGTTTATAGCCACTGTGCCTGACTCACAGCAGGCACTGAGTAAACAACTCTGGTAAAAATAAAGAATTATCCTGCGTCTAGGATGGTTATTATGAAGCCCATTTTATAGATGACGAAGTCAAAGCTCTGAGCATCTTAATGAATTTTCCTAAGTCACAAACATGGTCAGTGATTTACATGGGATTTGAACTCAGTGTTTCTGATGCAACCATAGTGCTTATTACACTGAATAAGAATAAAAGAATTGTGAATTGGAATCAAATCTTTTTCTCCATCTGAATCAGACATGAACCAAGGAGTGGATTTTCTATCAGATTTTCTCCTGACTTGATTGTCTTTTTTATACCCACTGCCTTCCGAGTTTGCTCAGAATAAACCAGAAATACATGTAACACAAATTCTTTACAAAATATTATTCCTTTAGAATGGAGCTCCATTCATTCTTTTTTTCCTTCTTGTATTTGCATATTTTACAAATTATTACCTCCCAGCGATGTAAGAGTCACTAAAATAAGGACCTAGGGGAGATACAAAGATGAATTGGCCATGGTCTTTGGCCTTGCCCTCAACCCAGAGGTAAGAATACACACTAATAAAAACTAGAATATAAAATGGAATGTGATGAATGTAATGAGAGAGGCTTGAACAAATTACTGCAGTAATTCAGTGGTGTAGGGAGCCACTTTCAGGGGCTCTGGGAGGGTGTGGATGAAAGAGGTGTCCTTCGAGCCACGTCTTGAAAGATGAGTGGATTTTGATAAATTGAGATGTGAAAGATCTCCTTCTATCATGTTGCCAAAAGGTAAAAAGAAGATAACGTCTATTTTTGGTGAGGGTGTACTTTTATGTGGGTACTTCTATGCATGGTTGATGTGAGTGTAACTTGGTTAGACTTTTGGAGAAAAATTGAGCAGTAGCTGGTAAATATTAAAATGTATACAACTTGTGGCTTGGTAATTTACTTCCAGCAATGTATTCCAGAGATATATTCATGTGTGTGTGAGGGTGTAGACTGCATCATCATTTATAATGGTGAAAAATAAAAACAACCTAATTTTCCCTCAATCGGCGACATTCACGTAAACTGAATAATGATGAAGCACAAAAGTGTGCAACATGGAATTATCTTGATGATAAATAGGAAAAGAGACCAAGTTATAGAACAATAGGGACCTATTTGTATATGTAAAGTTTAAAATGATCACACACAGAAAGGAACAATAACAAAATATGTGTGCATATATATTTTTCCAGACTGTGTGGGTGTGTGTGTATGCGCACGTGTGCTTGTGTGAATGTATACATAGGCATAGGAAAAATGTCTTGATGTTTACCAATCAAATGGATTACCCTGGTTACCTTTGGGAAAGAGTCAAAGAGAACTTCTGTTTTGTTATATTGGGTATGTTTTACAGATATTCTTTATGTATTTTGTAGATAATTAAAGAAATAAAAAAAGTCAGTGCTCTATCAACTTCGTTTCATTGATCTGCTTGACTCCACTTAGTCAACCTGCTTGTATGTGAGGATGAAGGTGCCCCAACCTCATACACAAGCAGATTGACTAAGTTACTTGCTAGTGCAAGCTGGACAGAAAAAGTCTGGGGCAGGCAATCGGAACTAAAATTAAGGACGGCGGGGGCTCTTGTCCGTTAAATAGCCTTACGCCAATTCACAATGTGAATGAGGAAAGAACAATCCTTCCAACCACGATAACATTCCTCTGTCCACACGTGCTCCGAGCACCCATCCTGCTCTTCGGATGAAAGCAGCAGTCTCTCCTGCTCACGTGCTGTTCTCCATTCGTTCTGAATTATTATTTTAATTCGCTTCTTCTCATGATTCTCAGGCAGTCTCTAGGGATATGTGCTGCCTCTTGGGGTTAACTAAGCAGCCCATTCTTAACCTCTAACTTTCAATTGCTGCCCTCTGTACTTTATACATCTTTTCAAAGCCCTACATTGTTTATCTTTCCCTGTTGAAACAAGCCATTTACATTTCCCTTCTCAAAATTGCTTCCCTCCCAAAAACGGAAGTGAAGTGGTAGTTTCCCTTTAATTTCATCACATTAAAGTTGTGGTGGTGGGTAAATGATGTGAAAACTTTCTTCACAATGTGTGATATCAAATCAACGACAGTGTCTTCCCTGAGATGCAAACGTGTTTCAGTCACCTGACAGATGAACGAGCAGTTTAAGTGGAGGGCTCCACGAAGTATTTTTGCAATTAGGCTTCTGTTTCAAGTAGAAGAGGAAGGAGGGAGGCTGGCGTTTGTATGCAGGTGCTGCAGCCATGCAGTGGCAATAACAGGATGGTGTCTGTCCTGCCTGGGGTCCCAGGCTCTGTCTGCAAACCCTTAGGAGGGTGGCCTGTTGGCAGCAAGGCAACCAGCTGTTCACACAAAGGTTCCAGGGAGGCAGTCAGGCATTGTCCCTATGTTGGAGAGTGTCATGGTGGCTACAGCCTCACAGGCAGGATGATGGCTTCAGTCAGAGGGCAGAACT
This sequence comes from Mandrillus leucophaeus, assembly GCF_000951045.1. Lineage (NCBI taxonomy): Eukaryota > Metazoa > Chordata > Mammalia > Primates > Cercopithecidae > Mandrillus > Mandrillus leucophaeus. The sequence continues at coordinate 2,232,573 of NW_012106697.1, read as the reverse complement.
GAAGAACAGGCCTATGCTCTCTCCGTGATGGTAATTTTATGTCTTAACTTGAGCAGGCCAAGGCATACCCGGATCTCTGGTGAAACATTATTTCTGGGCGTGTGTGTGAGGGTGTTTCTGGAAAAGGCTGGCATTTGAATGGGGGGACTGAATGAAGAGGATCCCCCCTCAGCAGTGTGGGTGGGCACCATCTCATTCGCTGAGGGCCAACACAGAACACAAAAGCAGGCGAAGAGTGAATATTCTCTCTTCTGGAGCTGGGACATCCATCTTCTCCTTCCCTTGGACATCACAGCTCCAGGTTCTCAGGCCTTGGGATCCCCCAACTACCCTCTTCAGACCCAGATGGAATCGCACCACCAGCTTTCCTGGGGCTCCAGCTGGCAGATGGCAGATCATGAAACTTCTCAGCCTCCATAATCCAGCGAGCCAGTCCTCATAACAAGTCCCCCTTATATATCCCTAAAGATCCTACTGGGTTCTATTTCTCTGGAGAACCCTGACTAATACCTGCTCCTGGTACCTAGAGATAAAAAGGGCTTGTACAACAGACAGAACTGGACAAAACCAGTTCTGTGGGATGAAGTTTATTAGTGAGCATGAGAGACACATAACTTGGGTCTCTCAGAAATTCAAGGATATTGTCTAGGAGGTTGAGGTTCTGTGTGGTGAGATAGAGTAAGAGCTATAATTTGCGTTACTGTGATTGTTTTCCTATCCACATCACAGGCTGTGAGTCCTGGAGAAACGTGTTAGACCAAAAAATTGAATAATTGGCGTGATTGCTGTGTCAGCTGATCAGGCTATGATGAAGTTGAACCACAGCTGAATATCAATTATAAAGCCTTTGCAAATGTGTGTTCAATTGCTTCCATGGTCTGTGGAATGACAGTTTTCAACATTTAACTCCAGATTCTGGCGGGCAAAGAGGTGTCACAAGCAATTCCCAGAATCTGTTTATGCATCAAAGAAACAGATTAAATAAGTGAGTTTAATTAATAACAGCTTGCATACACCACTATTTTTCAAATATATATTGAATTGGCATGGAAATGAAAATTCATCCACCACAATCACTGACATAATAGTAAATTTTTGTTACTAAGCATTTTCTTAACCAACTAATGCTGGAAGAATAAGTTTTGGAGTCAGTAACAATTTTTGACAAAATTTTGGAACTATCTGAATGAACCCAACCTCCTGTTCTACTCTCTCCTGCTTGTAATCTGATTGGCTAAAGGCTGGAAATAATTGACACATAAGAACAACCCAGCGCAGGTCTTTTTAAGTAGTTTCCAAGGCAAGGCAAACATGATGCCTAACTCTAGGCATCACTGAGAACCTTGACATTAATCTATAACTCTTCTATGCTCAAATACACAGGGTATTACAATTTACCCAGAATCCAGGGACTCTACTACATTCAGGAGGTAGAAAAGCCTGCATACCAAAACCCTTCCTTTGCCCTACAAATTACATTTGCAGATATAAAACACAAGTTTGTTCAAAAGGTGTTTTACTCCCAAAATGTTTGAATGGCAATTCTTACAGATATAATCTATGTGACTTTTTGAATATGCCAAGATTCTGTTTATAATTCCTAGAAAATAAGTGCCAATGTCAATATTGTTAACCTATTATCAAAGGTATGAACATAATGATTTTTAAATTGTGATTAAATGTTGAAGAACCTGGAACTAATTAAAATGTGAGTGACTATAATCCTAAGTACCTTTATAATATGTATTTTATTTTGTACCAGAGTGAGGATATGAAATTGACTCTCAGACTTAAAAATATTTTTGTCCTTTCTCCCTCATTTCATGAAACAAAGCAATCTAAATAGACTTTAAAATAGTTTCATGTTGCTTTGAATAATTTAACGGCCAAATATTTTTTTCCCAGTCTTTTATCCCCTGGGGTAGTGTTTTTCCTTTGAGCTCCTTATCTAATTGCTGTAAATGACAATATGAATTATGTGTAGAGAGCAATAAGAAAAGAAAACTCACTATATGCAGTCTGATATTTGGCTGATACACATCCACACAGCTGCACTGGTGGCTAAGAAAGTCTTGGGTGTTGGTTGGTAAACAGCTACCCCACTGATCCCTTACCCAGGACTCTAGGCCTCTCCCCAGTCTAGAAAGTAAGGGTTCCTTTAGGCACTCAGAAGGCCTGAAGGACCTCATATGTCACAGAGATGATCAGATATCATCACTGGCTGAACAAATCTTATTTAACCACTTCTAACTCCAAACTGGTAATTTTGGATTAAAGGTAATGGAAAACTTTTTAAAAAGCACAACATCATAGCAATACTGAAAAGAAAGAATGGGAAATTTCTAGGTGAAAAAAACAGAAAGAGATCTTAAACTGACACCAAAGTCCTCTGGGGAATACCAAATTGGTACCAGTTGGCACCTAGAGATTAAGAAGTGACTGTCCATTTTGAGCCAGAAGAGGTGGCCTGGGTCCTCACACAAGAAGGCATCAGAAACCAAGATCACTGCCAAAAGCAGGTCACTGGAAGGGCTGCCTCTTTTGTGGAAATTTTTGTCCATTATCCAGGAGAGAGGCAGGGAAACCTGTTGTTTTTGTGTTCTGACAGAAGAGTCTCCTGTGAGAAATTTTAACTCCTAGCCTCTTCAACATACAGATGTGGGGATCAAATTTAAAACATTTACCTATGATATGGACAGTCTCATTCCAATTCATGAGACACTCATGTCAGTCCTGTGAAACAACTGGAGCTGGCAGGGAAACAAAAGGTAAAACAAACCTCTAGAATCATGTCCATAACCCAGGCACGAGGGATATTCCTCACCCTTGGGAACTCCACGGCGACAGCAACAAAACTATAAATGATGAAAGCAAATCACTCACAAGTGAGAGGGAGTGATCAGATGTAAAGAAAAGATGAATCAGCATCTGAAGTCATTGAGATAATGCAAGGCTAAGAAAGGAATTAGAAAATAACTTCGGTTAAAATAACTAAAGCGATAAAACAAATGATAGAAAGAACACACCCATCTAGAAAATAATGGGTGGATCTGAGAAACTAAATAGAACCTTATAAGTGAAAATTATAGTCATTGAAATAAAAAGTAAATGAGTTTAATAGCAGATCAGGCAACAGGTAGGAAGAACTGTAATTTAAAAGGTATATTTAAGGAAGTCATCCAGAATGCAGCTTAGTGAAATAAAAAAGTAATAATAGATGAAATAGAGCCAAATAGCTATACAAAACATTGAACAAAAGTTCTGGAAAGAGAGAGTAGAGAATGAGGAAGGGGTAGTATTGAGTGATAATGGCTGTGGGTATTTCCGAATTTAAAGACACGAGTTTTCAGATGATAGAAGTAAACTCTGATGGAGGGATACACATGATCTCATGCATGGCTAGCAGGAGTAAATAATCCAAACTCCTTTAAGAGTTCTTTGTAACATCTAAATTTTTGATTCCACCTCCCCTTCCCATTCTTGCAGTCTTCTGAAGCTTGGGAAATGGTTACTCCATCTTTCCAGTTATTCAGCCTGCTAACCAAGAATGAATACTTGATTTCTCTTTCTCACACCCAGTATCCAATTCATCTGGAAATTCAGATGGGTCTATCCTCAAAATATATCCAGAATCTAACCACTTGCCAACACAAACACTGCTACCTCTTTGTTTTGAGATGCCATTAACTGTTGCCTGGGAGACCGTAATGCCCTCCTCATAGACTTCTCTAATTCTACCCTATTTCCAACACGGCAGCCCCATTGAAATTTAAAAAGAAGAGTGATGCCATGTCACTCCTCTGCCGCACTAAACAGACCTTGGGGGCTGGCTACCACAGGGCCTTTGTGCTGTTTCCCGATACCTGCTTAGCTCACTTCACCTTTGTGGAGTCTTTGCACAAATTTACCTTTTCAATGAGTCCACCCTATCATAAAATTGCAGTCCTATCACCATATCCCACCATGAGATTCACAATTCCCTTTACTCTGCTTTAATTTTCTGTAACACATACTATTTTCTATTATGTTATATAGTTTATTTATTATGGTTATTATTTATTACCTGTGTTCTCCTAACAGCATATGTACTGCACCGGACTGGAACTTTTTTTTTTCAGTAGAGCAGGATTCAATGCATAGTAAATACTCAATAGATAACTGATTGAATCAGTGATTCTGGCAAAGCTAAGTATGTGTACACCGTATGAGCTGGTTTAGAGGACATCTGTATTTTCTTGTATGTTTGAAATATTCCTTTAGTAAAGCAAGCTGAAATTTCCTAAGTAAAAAAATATTTTAATGTTCAGATCATGAAGAAAAGGGAGACTGGCACTATTTACTTTATATTCTAAAGGAACAGACCAACTTTACATTATTAAAAAAAAGACAATTTGTGTATATATTTTCATTGAGCATACTTCAAAGTTATTATTATCATTGTTATTTTTTATCGATGGATTTGCTTCAAAATAGTGCAGCAAAAATCCATAAGAAATCTAAGCTAGAACATAAAGAACATTTGCATAAAGTGTGCATTTCTGCTTAAATTCCTCCAGCTTTCAGTGTTTCTCCACTTAGTCAATTGCTTGCCATGATATTTTGAAAGTCTTTATTATGGAGACCAGGGCAAAAGAAATGAATATTTGGAATATAATTTAAAGCAATGAAATGAAACAGTGGTTGTTGAAGAACACTAGCTTTAATAAAAGGACTAAAATAAAACCAAGACCCTGAAAGATTCACCCTGGAGGAGGCAGTGGATACCTCTCTGCCTTGGGGTTCTCTAATCAAGCAGTGTTCTCCACTCACTCTGGCCCCCGCCATGTGCTGAGCACCCCCACCCCGACCCCTTAGATAGCTGTCCAACAATAGACACATTCTTCCCCTTAGTTCAGCTGAGATGATTGGAGCTTTTAAAACTAAGAGAAAGAAATGGAGAAATAAACAGATCACGGAAGAGGTACAAAAACAATTTTGTTTTGCTTTTAGAGCACACGTTTCCAATCTTACCATTTTGCCCTCTCTCCAAGGTTCACAGGCACGCCTGACTGTACTGAAACACTGACAGGCTGATCACAGTCACGGCTCTTTCTCTGCGTTTCTTATTTATATCTTCCTGGCCTGTTTCCCATGGAGGACATCACTCTGAAATCTCCAGGAGCTTTTCCTAGGAATCCTATCACCTTTTTGGTGAACAGACAGGCTACATGCCGATTCTAGAGCACACTCAAGTGGCTGATACCAGAAACGAGCTCCCTGCACCCTTACACAGAGACACATACCTTCCTTCCTGCAGGACTAGGATTATAACCATACCTCAGTGTAAGAAACTACTAGAAGAAAGTGTGTAGAACAATTATAATAAGGAGAGGATTTTTCTTTTATGGGTAGAAACAAATTTTCTTTTATACTTGAAATAGGAAAAGGTGCACAAGATTATTGTTATAATTATTATTATCTTCATTTAATCCATGCCATCTTTTTTTTTCCTACATTACTTATTAAGCCCTAGAAAATAGAGTTGTCTTTATAGCATATTCTAAAAATGCAGGCTGAAGCAAAAGAAATTCTGTTCTTTAGGGCTAACGTACAATTTCCAGCAAAAAACTAGGACAATGTACCATTTATGTTTTATATTGCAGTAGGACTTTGAGCCTTTTCCGAAAGCCCTTTCACAAAATTGATAGATTATTCTTCCTATTAAAAGAGTCTTTTATTCTGGGTGCCAGACCTAGTTCTTAGGGTTGAAATATTGCTTTAGCTTTTTTTGCGACCACAGTGGCATTTCACTGCTGAATAAAGTTACAAATTGTGTACCTAATTCTCCAGGGCACAAAAAACTCTCAAAGGGCTTGAAATGGGCACAAGGTGGGGGATGCGTTTGTTTGTTATTCCTACATAGACCGGGTAAGAGTCCATGAACCCATGAAAATTTCTATCAGGCTGTATGCTGTGTATAAAAAGGAGCACTAGGTTGGAAATAGGAGTTTTAGGCCTTTGTCGGTTACTAAGTGATACTGTCACTGTAACAGTGGACAACGAAAAGTGAACATATAATAATAATGACAATTTATTGAGCGTTTTGTAAATATCACATGCTTGTTGTATATTATCTCTGACCCCCTTGACTATTCTGCAAAGTAGGAATTATTATCTTTGTTTTAAAATAAGAAAATTGAAGGAGGGTACAGAGATGAATTAATTAGTACAGCTGGTAAGAGGTGTGGTTAGAATTAGAATACAGAGCTTTCTAAAGGTTATGATTTTCTGGAGTATTATGATGTGCCCCAAATGACTTTAACTTTCTACATCTTGGTTTTCTCATCTATATCATAAAGACATCTGATAAAATGACATCTAAGGCTCCTTCTAGGTATAAAACGTTATAATGTCTAGAATATAAGCTTAGCTACATGTAGCAGCAAGCATGAAATAAAACTAGCTCAGTGCCACATCAAGATCTACTTGAAATTACTTATGCATACAACCAGAGCCAAGGGATGACAAAAACTGAGAACCAGCAAGGGGTGAAACTGGTGCGTGTGGCCCAGCTGCTACCCTCAGTGGCTTGGTGATACAGGAGGGGCCACAGAACCTTGGATGGAATAGGGAGGAGCTAATTCAGAGGCATCTCTTCAAGCTCACCTGAAAACCACATCTTCAGTGGGGTCATGGTCTCTTCACTGCGGATGGAGGCAGCTTGAAGAGACTTTTAAAACTTTCCACTCCAGGAAAAAGGTGACTGGGACAACTGAGCAGCCAGGTTCAGGACTGAAAGTCACATTTACATTTATCAGAGTTCACAATTTTTTTCCTCCAAGCTTGTTCTAAGGTCTTATGAACTCAATTGATAGTAAAGAATTCAAGAACGTTCTCAGCTTTTGTATACGGCCAGGGTGTGAAACAACCCTGGGGGCAAAGAAATAGGCTTAACAGGAAGAAGTTAGCAAAAGGCCTCCGTGCAATCATGACCATGTCTGTCCTCGTGTTCTTTATTCCTCTTTTGTTCATCCCCCGCATCCAACGCATGTGTCCTCTTCAGTGTCCTTCCCCTATGGATGTAGAATTCTCCCACTCCAATGATCACTGTTCCTACCCTAGTCTAAGCTACCATCAGCCTGGATGCCCTGCTCCTCTTCTTCCCTCGCTAGGAATCGTCTTCCTGCAGAAGTTGTACTTTAAAGTATAAACTGGGTCATGCCGCTCCCTTGCTTAAAGCCCGTTAATGGTTTCTCAATGCACTTAGCGTCGAAAGCAAACTCTTCCTCTTTGCCTAGGAGACCCTCCATAGTCTGGGAAGGCCACCTTGCTAATCCCATCTCAGGCTACCTCCTCTGCTGACAGCTTTGCAGCCGCCTTGGCTTTCCTTGTCTTCTCTGGATGCTCCAAGTTTTCTCCACTGTCAGAGCTTTGCACAGGCTGCTGCTTTCAGTTCGAATGCTCCCATACCTGCTTTGCCCATGGCCACCTCCTGCTTATCCTGCAGACCACAGGTTAGGTGACATCTCTTCAGAAAGGTCCATTCTGGCTACTGTACGTAATGAGATGGCATTCTCCCCACTTGTTACCTCTTTATAACAACACATTGCTTGCTTTCTTCACAGTGCTTATTGCAAACTGTTTCGTTATTTATGAAAGCTTCGTGGGGGGCAGGAAGCATTGTTTTCTTTTCCACCTTTGTGCCTAGCGCCTAGCATGGGCCTTGGTAATTACAGGGGCCTGCTGCTCTCCCCTTCTGCTTGTTTCAGTCCTCGGCTTTCCTTGGGTCTTGGTTTAAAGCTCCCTTCCTCAGGGAGGTCTGTCCTGTCCCCTAGATGAAGCCAGATAGGTCCCCTGCACTTCGTTTCCATAATTTCCTGTCAATCCCAGCCAAAACGCTCAACACATTTCACTGCCATTATTGTTCGTGTTTGTCTTCCCTGCTATTCTCTAAGACTATTACTCATGGTGACAAAAACTGTCTTGTTCACCGCCAGATGGCTGGCACCAACATCTTGCACAGGACGAAATCAGGAAATGATGAAGAGAAAGAAATGGAGAAATAAACAGATCACGGAAGAGGTACAAAAACAATTTTGTTTTGCTTTTAGAGCACACGTTTCCAATCTTACCATTTT
>NW_012106697.1:2141208-2224406 GCF_000951045.1 Mandrillus leucophaeus | reverse complement strand
CCAGATGGCTGGCACCAACATCTTGCACAGGACGAAATCAGGAAATGATGAAGAGAAAGAAATGGTTATTGAAAGAGTGTGAAGGGTAGGTGAAAGAGATGACTCACAATTTCTACAAAGTAATTAATTAATTAATTAATTCAAATATTCCCTGTCAGCCACTCTCACATCTGATTCTTTTTCTTTCCTTTTTCTTTTTTTTTTTTAGATGGAGTCTCACCGTGTCGCCCAGGCTGGAGTGGAGTGGCGCAATCTCAGCTCACTGCAACCTTCGCCTCCCAAGTTCAAGCAATTCTCCTGTCTCAGCCTCCTAAGTAGCTGGGACTGCAGGCGCACGCCACCACGCCCGGCTAATTTGTTTGTATTTTTAGTAGAGACGGGGTTTCACCATATTGGTCAGGCTGGTCTCGAACTCCTGACCTCAGGTGATCCACCCACTTTGGCCTCCCAAAGTGCTAGGATTACAGGTGTGAGCCACTGCACCCAGCCCTGATTCTTAATTATGCAAAATAAAGCACTCAGCACTGAGCGACATTCATTAATCCTGTAATAAATATCTATTTACAAATATGAACTGAGTACTATTATGTGCCAAGCTAGAGTTACATAGCTTGGACATGAACAAGGATATGAATATTTATGCTATGAGGTAAATAGGATACATGACATATGAATGATATAAAACAAATGCATTCGGAACCCAGATCTGGAACGTAACATAATGGCAATGAGGTTTGTCTGAGGCTTCAAGAATAGGGGAGATTTCCGTAAGGCCCGATGTCAGTAGAATGTCCTTCAAGAAAATGGAAAGGCATCGGTACAGAGGAGGAAAAACCTGAGATGGACATGAGACTTGGCTGGGATTCGAGAGTTTTGCAGACCACTAGTAGGTAAGTTTGAAGGCCTGGTAAAGGCACCGGATCCAGAAGTGCCCGGCATGCAGAGATGAGCACGTGGGCTTTTATCCAATAGAGAGAGGCCATCTCCTGGCAGCTTTGAGAGTGAAGAGTGGCATGATTGTGGGTGCTTAAGGGGACAAGTGCCATAGTGGAGTCCTGTAGCTGGGCAGAGAGAGTGACTAGACTGAATTTGCAAGGCTTTATTTTCAGGCATAAGGTAGCCAGGACATGCTCTAGAAAGTAGCAACAGAAATAGAAAACAAAAGAGAAATGAGTTTCTACAAAAGAAGAACTAGCCTAGCAGGCTATGGTGGCTTATAGCTCTTGGGACAGAGCTCGGAGCTTAAGGTGGAGATAAAATGATTACATTTTTCACAATGTAAAGCAGTTGTAATATTTGTCTCATCTTCCTTATTTATAAAATGACACTAATACTTCTACAAACTTCTTTTCTGGGAATACTATTGCCTTTTGAAAACAATCACAAATGTTTTTAGTTCCACAGAGATACAGGTGTTATTAATAACTTGTCTTTTGAATTATACTTCATTTTGCATATCTTGAAAATTACAATAAAACAAATTGAAAATTAAATGTCAATAAAATGACTGCGAGTTTCCTAACTCACTGTGTGTGAGCCATGTGTAATTCAGAAGTCTTATTCAAAGATTCCAGGAAGTCCTTTGATACATTTCTCAGGAAAGAAGCAGAATCCAACAAGGTCTTTTCTGTTTAATCAAAACATAGAATTTAAGCAAATTAAATTGACTTAACCTAGCATCACATCAACTTAAAACAAATTTTTTTCATTAAAAAATCAACATGTTATATCTCATGTAAGTTTTTCTTCTGAATAAATATGAATTAAAATGCAAAATTTAGTCCCTTCTTTTCTAGCACTCGAACACGAGGATCTTAATAATTTTTGAAAACAAAAACTCCACTAATCTTATGCCATTAGACACCACATTTTTTTCTATTGTTAGAGTTCAAAAAATAAAGAAAAAAGAAAACAAATTGACCTAATATGACCTCTTTCTCATAAATTATATTAAAATTTGAAGTTATGCTAAAAACTCTTTTTTAAGCATTGGTCCATCTTTTATTTTCTGTGTTTGATAGTAGACAAATCACTTATTTTCTTATTCAACTCCCATCCATAACAATAATTTAAAACCAGCTAATAAACAGTATGGTTTGTTAGAACTGCTACCGATTAAATCTTAAGTGTCTAATACATATAAATATAAACAGAATGTAATTAGAGCTATTTAAAGAACCAATTTTTAACTGAGATTAACCATACTTTCCATTTGCTGAGGATAAACACTCATAAATGAAACCCATTGCTGAGCAAGAAGCAATTACTTCAGTTTAAAATATTAATATGCACCGCCTTTTAAAAAGCCATGGAAAATCATTTATGTAATGCACTGTACAGACTCAAGTCATACCCAAAAGGAAGAATGGGATAGCGTTTGAGTCCTAACCGAGAAGCAGTCAACTGAGGTACGGCATGTCCTTACCCTCTATGAGGTCCATTAAACTCTTCCCTTCAATTAGCGCATTGTCCAACATCATATCCCTATGTATGTTTAAGTGTGATTTAAAAGCACACACACAAAACACACACACACACACAAAGGGGAATTTTACTGTAGAAAAATCAATTTCATCAACCTGTTTCTAGAAATAATTGAGACACATTCATAACCTAATAACTGATTTGAGCATATTAAATAAAGATAGCCAGGAAGAGAAGGAAATGCAGACATCCCATACACCTCAATTTCACATTTCTCACCTAAAAATACATAAAAAATATATTGAGTCTGATTGAATGCAGCTAACTATTCAATCCTACAGTATTTCTTGTGATACTGTAGGCTGACTAAAAAGCTTGGTTTGGGCTAGAATTAAATTCAGTGTAGTTAAATGCCTGCATTTTTAGTTGCTGATATGAATTAACCACAGGTCAAATCCAGTTACAATGAGCACCATTATCACAAAATGCTTCCAAGCTGGTCCCGAAAGTCTTCAGAATAGGGCTTTGTTAATTTCATCACAGTGACACCCACTAATGGAAGACACAAGATAGACCTCTTAACCCTTGATTTGCTGGAAATGGCTACAGTCTTTGGAAGCCTCTTTGGTTATGTCTCTGAATATAATGCGGTACTAGATGGGGGTGTGAGTATTTCAATGTCAGATGACAAAAGTTCATAGAATAGATTTGTGCTATTAACAGTTCATGGTTGTGAGTATAATTGGTGTACTATTTTAAAATGGGACTTAGTTTATTCATGACAACCAAATTTCAAGGCAGATGAATTTAGTAGATGATTTGCAGTTATGGTGATACACCTTGAACTATAAATACAATTTATGATTTTAGGACCACATCTTTTTTTTCTGATTGATAACTGCAAGACAATATATTTATTACTCTTTCTAAAGTTCAATTCAGGAACTTCTAACCTCAGGTTTGATTAGGTTTCAGAAAGGTTCATGCAGTCACACATTTTCTTATTTTATTTTATTTTTTATTATACTTTAAGTTCTGGGATACATGTGCAGAACCTGAAGGTTTGTTACATAGGTATGCACGTGCCATGGTGGTTTGCTGCATCCATCAACCCGTCATCTACATTAGCTACTACTCCTAATGCCATCCCTCCCCTTGCCCCCGACTCCCTGGCAGGCCCCAGTGTGTTATGTTCCCCTCCCTGTGTCTATGTGTTTTCATCATTCAACTCCCACTTACGAGTGAAAACACGCGGTGGTTTGTTTTCTGTTCCTGTGTTAGTTTCTTGAGAAACTTCCAGCTTCATCCATGTCCCTGGAAAGGACATGATCTCATTCTTTCTTATGGATGCACAGTATTCCATGGTGTATATGTGCCACATTTTCTTTATCCAGTCTATCATTGATGGGCATTTGGGTTGGTTCCAAGTCTTTGCTATTGTGAACAGTGCTGCCATAAACATACGTGTGTATGTGTCTTTATAGCATAATGATTTATAATCCTTTGGGTATATACACAGTAATTGGATCAGTGGGTCAAATGGTATTTCTGGTTCTAGATCCTTGAGGAAATGCCACACTGTCTTCCACAATGGTTGAACTAACTTACACTCCCACCAACAGTGTAAAAGCCTTTCTATTTTTCCACATCCTCTCTAGCATCTGTTGTTTCCTGACTTTTTAATGATCACCATTCTAACTGGTGTGAGATGGTATCTCATTGTGTGGTTTTGATTTGCATTCCTCTAATGACCAGTGATGATGAGCTTTTTTTCATGTTTGTTGGCCACATAAATATCCTCTTTTGAGAAGTGTTGTTCATATTCTTTGCCCACTTTCTGGTGGGGTTGTTTTTCTAGTAAAATTGTTCAAGTTTCTTGTAGATTCTGTATATTAGCCGTTTGTCAGATGGATAGATTGCAAAATTTTTCTCCCATTCTGTAGGCTGCCTGTTCACTCTGATGATAGTTTCTTTTGCTGTGCAGAAGCTGTCTCTTATACACATCTAGATGTGTATAAGAGACAGGTTCTGTTCCATTGATCTACATATCTATTTTGGTACCAGTACCATGCTGTTTTGGTTACTGTAGTCTTGTAGTATAGTTTGAAGTCAGTTAGCATGATGCCTCCAGCTTTGTTCTTTTTGCTTAGGATCGTCTTGGCTATATGGCCTGTTTTTTTGGTTCCATATGAAATTTAAAGTAGCTTTTCCTAATTCTGTGAAGAAAGTCAATGGTAGCTCGATGGGAATAGCATTGAATCTATAAATTACTTTGGGCAGTATGGCCATTTTCATGATATTGATTCTTCCTATCCATGAGATGGAATGTTTTTCCATCTGTTTGTGTCCTCTCTGATTTCCTTGAGTAGTGGTTTGTAGTTCTCCTTGAAGAGGTACTTCACATTCCTTCTAGGTTGTATTCCTAGGTATTTTATTCTCTTTGTGGCAATTGTGAATGGGAGTTCACTCATGATTTGGCTCTCTGTTTGTCTATTATTGGTGTATAGGAATGCTGTGATTTTTGCACATTGATTTTGTATCTTGAGACTTTGCTGAAGTTGCTTATCAGCTTTAGGGTATTTTGGGCTGAGATGATGGGGTTTTCCAAATATACAATTATGTCATCTGCAGACAGAGATAATTTGACTTTCTTCCTATTGAATACCCTTTATTTGTTTCTCTTGCCTGATTGCCCTGGCCAGAACTTCCAACACTATGTTGAATAGGAGTGGTGAGAGAGGGCATTCTTGTCTTGTGCTGGTTTTCAAAGGGAATGCTTCTAGCTTTTGCCCATTCAGTATGATATTGGCTGTGGGTTTGTCATAAATAGCTCTTATTATTTTGAGATATGTTCCATTAATAGCTAGTTTATTGAGAGTTTTTAGCATGAAGGGGTGTTGAATTTTGTCAAAGGCCTTTTCTGTATCTATTGAGATAATTAGGTGGTTTTTGTCATTGGTTCTGTTTATGTGATGGATTACATTTATTGATTTGTGTATGCTGAACCAGCCTTGCATCCCAGGTATGAAGCCAACTCGATTGTGATGGATAAGTTTTTTGATATGCTGCTGGATTTGGTTTGCCAGTATTTCATTGAAGATTTTGCATCAATGTCCATCAGGGATATTGGCCTGAAATTTTCTTTTTTTGTTGTGTCTCTGCCAGGTTTTGGTATCAGGATGATGCTGGCCTCCAAAATGAGTTAGGGAGGAGTTCCTCTTTTTCTATTGTTTGGAATAGTTTCAGAAGGAATTGTACCAGCTCGTCTTTGTACCTCTGGTAGAATTCGGCTGTGAATCTGTCTGGTCCTGGGCTTTTTGTGGTTGGTAGACTACTAATCACTGCCTTAATTTCAGAACTTTTTATTGGTCTATTCAGGGATTAGAGTTCTTCCTGGTTTAGTCTTGGTAGGGTGTATGTGTCCAGGAATTTACTCATTTCTTCTAGATTTTCTAGTTTATTTGCATAAAAGTGTTTATAGTATTCTCTGATGATAGTTTGTATTTCTGTGAGATCAGTGGTGACATCCTCTTTATCATATTTTATTGTGTCTATTTGATTCCTTTCTCTTTTCTTCTTTATTAATCTGGCTAGCAGTCTATCTATTTTGTTAACATTTTCAAAAAACCAGCTCCTGGATTCATTAGTTTTTTGAATGGTGTTTTGTGTTTTTATCTTCTTCAGTTCTGCTCTGATCTTACTTATTTCTTGTTTTCCCCTAGCTTTTGATTTTGCCTGCTCTTGCTTCTCTAGTTGTTTTAGTTGTGATGTTAGGGTGTCGATTTTGGATATTTCCAGCTTTCTCCTGTGGGCATTTAGTGCTATAAATTTCCCTCTAAACACTGCTTTAGCTCTGTCCCAGAGATTCTAGAACATTGTGTCTTTGTTCTCACTGGTTTTAAATAACTTATTTCTGCCTTAATCTTGTTATTTACCCAGTAGTCACTCAGGAGCAGGTTGTTCCATTTCCATGTAGTTGTGCGGTTTTGAATGTGTTTCTTAATCCTAAGTTCTAATTTGATTGCACTGTGGTCTGAGAGACTGTTAAGATTTCCATTCTTACGCATTTGCTGAGGAGTGTTTTACTTCCAATTATGGGGTTAATTTTAGAATAAGTGTAATGTGGTGCTGAGAAGAATGTATATTCTGTTGATTTGAGGTGGAGAGTTCTGTAGATGTTTATTAGGTCTGCTTGATCCAGAGCTGAGTTCAAGTCCTGAATATCCTTGTTAATTTTCTGTCTCATTGATCTGTCTAATATTGACAGTGGGGTGTTAAAGTGTCCCACCATTATTGTGTGGGAGTCTAAGTCTCTTTGTAGTTCTCTAAGAACTTGCTTTATGAATCTGGGTGCCCCTGTATTGGGTGCATACATATTTAGGATAGCTAGCTCTTCTTGTTACATTGATCCCTTTACCATTACGTAATGCTCTTCTTTGTCTCTTTTGATCTTTGTTGGTTTAAAATCTGTTTTATCAAAGACTAGGATTGCAATTCCTGCTTTTTTTTTTTTTTTTGCTTTCCATTTGCTTGGTAAATATTACTTCATCCCTTTATCGTGAGCTTATGTGTGTCTTTGCATGTGAGATGGGTCTCCTGAATACAGCACACTGATGGGTCTTGACTCTTTATTCAATTTGCCAGTCTGTGTCTTTTAATTGGGGCATTTAGCCCATTTACATTTAAGGTTAATATTGTTATGTGTGAATTTGAACCTGTCATTATGATGCTAGCTGGTTATTTTGCCAGTTAGTTGATGCAGTTTCTTCATAGTGTCGATGGTCTTTGCAATTTGGAATGTTTTTACAGTGGCTGGTACTGGTTTTTCCTTTCCATATTTAGTGCTTCCTTTAGGAGCTTTTGTAAGGTAGCCCTAGAGGTGACAAAATCTCTCAGCATTTGCTTGTCTGTAAAGGATTTTATTTCTCCTTTGCTTATGAAGCTTAGCTTTGCTGGACATGAAATTCTGGTTTGAAATTCTTTAAGAATGTTGAATATTGGCCCTCCACTCTCTTTTGGCTTGTAGGGTTTCTGCAGAGAGATCCACTGTTAGTCTGATGGGCTTCCCTTTGTGGGTAACCCGACCTTTCTCTCTGGCTGCCCTTAACATTTTTTCCTTCATTTCAACCTTTGTGAATCTGAAAATTATGTGTCTTGGAGTTGCTCTTCTTGAGGAGTATCTTTGTGGTGTTCTCTTTATTTCCTGAGTTTGAATATTGGCCTGTCTTGCTAGGCTGGGGAAGTTCTCCTGGATAATATCCTGAAGAGTGTTTTCTAGCTTGGTTCCATTCTCCTCGTCACTTTCAGGCACACCAATCAAACATAGGTTTGGTCTTTTCACATATTCCCATACTTCTTGGTGACTTTGTTCATTCCTTTTCATTCTTTTTTTTCTAATCTTGTCTTCATGCTTTATTTCATCAAGTTGATCTTCAGTTTCCTATATCCTTTCTTCTGCTTGATCAGTTCAGCTATTGATACTTGTGTATGCTTCACGAAGTTCTTGTGCTGTGTTTTTCAGGTCCATCAGGTCATTTATGTTCTTCTCTAAACTGGTTATTCTAGTTAGCAATTCGTCTAATCTTCTTTCAAGGTTGTTAGCTTCCTTGCATTGGGTTAGAACATGCTCCTTTAGCTCAGAGAAGTTTGTTATTACCTACCTTCTGAAGGCTACTTCTTTTAGCTCATCAAACTCATTCTCCATCCAGTTTTGTTCCCTTGCTGGTGAAGAATTGTGATCCTTTGGAGGAGAATAGGCGTTCTGGTTTTTGGAATTTTCAGCCATTTTACACTGGTTTTTCCTCATCTTTGTGGATTTATCTACCTTTGATCTTTGATGTTGATGACCTTCGGATGGGCTTTTTTTTGTGGACGTCCTTTATGTTGATGTTGATTCTATTCCTTTCTGTTTGTTAGTTTTCCTTGTTACAATCAGGCCTCTCTGCTGCAGGTCGCTGGAGTTTGCTGGAGGTCCACTCCAGACCCTGTTTGCCTGGGTATCACCAGACGAGCCTGCAGAACAGCAAATATTTCTGTCTGTTTCTTCCTCTGGAAGCTTTGTCTCAGAGGGGCACCCACCAGATACCAGTTGGAGCTCTCCTGTATGAGGTGTCTGTCAATCCATGCTGGGAGGTGTCTCCCAGTTAGTAGGCACGGAGGTCAGGGACCCACTTGAGAAGGCAGTCTGTCCCTTAGCAGAGCTTGAGCACTGTGCTGAGAGAGCCGCTGCTCTCTTCAGAGCAGGAAGGCAGGAATATTTAAGTCTGTTGAAGCTGTGCCCACAGCTGCCCCTTCCCCCAGGTGCTCTGTCCCAGGGAGATGGGGGTTTTATCTATAAGCCCCTGACTGGGGCTGCTGCTTTTCTTTCAGAGACACCCTGCCCAGAGAGGAGGAATCTAGAGAGGCAGTCTGGCTACAGTGGCTTTGCTGAGCAGTTGTGGTCTCCACCCAGTTTGAACTCCCTGGTGGCTTTATTTACACTGTGAGGGGGAAAACACCTACTCAGGCCTCAGTAATGGCAAACGCCCCTCCCCCCACCAAGCTGGAGCTTCCCAGGTCAACTTCAGACTGCTGTGCTGGCAGTGAGAATTTCAAGCCAGTGGATCTTGGTTTGCTGGGCTCCGCAGGGGTGGGATCCGCTGGGTTCCATGGGTGGTAGACTACTTGGTTCCCTGGCTTCAGCCCCCTTTCCAGGGAAGTGAATGGGTCTGTCTCACTGGCGTTCCAGGTGCCACTGGGGTATGAAAAAAACTCCTACAGCTAGCTTGGTGTCTGCCCAAACAGTTGTCTGGTTTTGTGCTTGAAACCCAGGGCCCTGGTGGCGTAGGCACCCGAGGGAATCTCCTGGTCTGTGGGTTGCAAAGACCATGGGAAAAGTGTAGTATCTGGGCCGGAGTGTACCGTTCCTCACAGCACAGTCCCTCATGGCTTCCCTTGCCTTGGGGAGGGAGTTCCCAGACCCCTTGCACTTCCTGGGTAAGGCGATGCCCCACCCTGCTTCTGCTTGCCCTCCATGGGCTGTACCCACTGTCTAACCAGTCCCAATGAGATGAGCTGGGTACCTCAGCTGGCAATGCAGAAATCACCACCTTCTGCATTGATTTTGCTGGGAGCTGTAGACCGGAGTTGTTCCTATTTGGCCATTTTGCCAGCCACACCAGGACCATATCTTTTGGATACCATTTAAAAAGTTATAATCAATTATTTTTATTCTGAATTATAGAAAGCTCCATTTTCATTAAAGGTAGGGAAGTGCAACAGCTTCGAGGACCAGGATTTAAAACAGCAACAAAACCCCAAAACCCAAAAAACCTTAGGAGGGAGATTTTACGATTGGTCTTAGACAAACTTACCAAGCAAGGATGCCAGTCTCAATTTTCTTCAATGATCTATTCTGTCCTGGCACACAGAAACATCACAAGGTTCTTTGGGTTGCTGGACATATCCCCATCCTACCGTACATAGTTTTATGTTACTTTAGCTAAGTTTCTTGCCTCAACAGAACTTTCTTCTCTTCTTTATTTTCTGACAGTATTTTCTCTGTCCCTTCTACCTCTTGCCTGATATCATCTCATCTAAAAATGAATTCTTGTGAATTCAGTGATGAAGACTATTCATATTTCATTCAGTGTACATATTACAGTTGCATTTATGGAAGCTTTCTGGATCAATGCCTAACCGCAAGGATTGTTTCTAATGATAGAAATTTCAGGTTTATTTAAAAGTACTGAATTTTGAAGACCTTTCAAAACACACTGTAGAGGTGGCTGCATATTCCATAGAACATTATGGCTCACTGTATGTCTTTCATTAGTTATCTTCAAATGAAAGGGTGAAGTCATGTGACTTTGGCCTATTGCTACATCATCCAAAACAAGGCTGTTTACAAACTTTGAAGGAAATTCAAAATAGTGATTTTACTAAATTAACCACATTATCTTTCCCAATCTCTAGAATCACAATAGATTCAATTGATTGAAATTGTCACTATTCCACCTTCCAAGTCAAGTAACTTGGAAACTCTAACATTAGGAAAGCTTGTTTAGGAATATTCTGATGGATATCTACACTGGCCCCTCTCCAGTGCCATCCACCCAAACATAAAAGGAGATGCTGGATG
Source organism: Mandrillus leucophaeus (assembly GCF_000951045.1). Taxonomy (NCBI): domain Eukaryota; kingdom Metazoa; phylum Chordata; class Mammalia; order Primates; family Cercopithecidae; genus Mandrillus; species Mandrillus leucophaeus. Next base: position 2,213,863 of record NW_012106697.1, on the reverse strand, counting down.
TGTTGTTTTGCCAAATATAATGTGGACCAGAGTTCTACCAAGATAAATTTGAAACAGCGTTATTAATGGCAGCATCTCAAGGAATGACTAAGTTGCACTCCATAACTTTATAAAATTTTATAACCCATCAACGAAATCGCCTGAATTAGTTGACTTTATTGTTTGTTAAATGCTTGACAGCCAATAGATTTAATACATTGTTAATTATCCTATTCTCCTTAAAATAGTATTTTCATTTTTATAACCAGGAATATTTAGAGGCTAATTAGAAATCCGGTAATGTGAATTGTAAATTATGTGTAATTACAATAAAACTACTGGAGAATAACACACATTACTTATAAATTGTAACACTGTGATAAATTAAAGCAATTACAGGTAAACTAATAATGTTCTTTAATTAAGTAGTTATGAATGAGAATTTGTGCTTTGCATTTACAATAACCTATAAGGTTGAAGACTGCATTTATAGCTTCTGCAGAAATCGATTGCACTCTGCTGTGATACTTTGCTAAGAATAACTTCTAAGTTCATTACTGTCATTATGCCATTATCATGTAAAAACACCCAAGACTGTTAAATGTAAGTGTGCTGACAACCAATCAACCATGCTTCTTAATATAATTATAATTATGTCACTATCTCTTCTTCTGCCTTTATGAATCTGAGAAAAAGTTCATATTTCCACCAGTCTTCACCATTGGTTGCAAAGGAATAGAAGACGCTCTGTCACACACTTACCGAAAATACTATTGTATTTGACACTAATAAGGCTATTCATCCTCATAATTATCTTACTTCAATCTGCCGTTTACAAGATTATAGCAATATTTTTATGTTGCCACATCTGTTTATTATTTTATATATTGTTATAAGGTTGAGGTAACTCCTTGGCATGTTCAAGTTGCAATCAATGTCACAGTATGAGTAGAGAAGAGACCCCAACAGACCATCTCTCTATTTTTAATTCAAGTTGTGTGTCTTGTGTGTTCAAACAGGCCTCTGGAGGAGAAAGAGAGCCAATACAAATTGGTGAAAAGGGGAAGAGTTGGGAGGTTCAAATGAAGAGAAATTGTTGATCAAGCTTATTTAAAAGATGGATATCTTAAATAAGTAAGGAAAGGATTCTGAATTATTCAGGTATATACATGTTATTAATCTGCTTTGAGGCAGTAACAATGAACAGTTCTCCAACAAGTAAGGAATGATTAGACTAGTAGCATAACATAATATTCCAAATACAGTATTTCGAATATTCTTGAGTGATATACCCAACCAGGTGAAGTCATGTGCATGGTAAAGACTACACATATCAATGATGATGTCGGGTCTGATATTTCACCCTGCATATAAGCGAGTAAACTAGCCAATTAATGCTTCCTGGATACTGGCACAAAACACAAGACTCCTGGGTCAGAAACAAAGGACTTCGGCACTCAAAGCTCAATCAGCAGCATGAGCATCATCATGTTTGTGTTTGTTTCCTTTGTCCCTTCTTCAAATCTCATGGGAGAGATGTGGAGGGGCCCAGATGGATGCTATACTCGCAGCGGGTTTGCCTGTAGCCAGGGAACACTGAATTTGGGGAATCCATTGCTTTTAGAGCAAGCAGTAAGAAAACAAGATCTTTGTCCCAGAGAGAGACTTGACATCACCTGTCTAGGTTGCTCTGCAAACATGACCCTGAGAAACAGCCCCAGAAAAGAGCCGTCAGCACTTTGCATTCTTGATAAACCCAGTAAGACATGTAAGAGCCCAAGAGACTGAGGGGGGCACTGTCTTTCCCAACAATTAGCATAAATTAGTATACTCATATAATGAATGTACAATTAATATACTCAGGAGTTGGATGCACAACTAGGTACAACAACAGTTTGTACCCACCGATTTTAAGTTCAAAATTCTTTTCCTAGAACCATGCTTACCTCCATACATGAAAAATTATTTTAAATGACACAAGAAACTCCTGGGAAGAGGTTATCTTTTGATCTACTTCCTCGCTGTATTGCTCTTCAAATGATGTTTCCAGTCTATCATTTCTTTTGAACCACTCACTCACACTGTTTCCTTTCCTGTCTTTATTCACTTCTCATCCGATTAACTTTCAAACTGTGCCCTTAATGAAATGGTAGTTTAATATGTTTGTTTACATCTTGATTTACTTGGTATATTTAATAGTGGGGGCTAATAACAGGCTTTGATAAGCCATTTAATACAAATTTCTTAAAGAAAATGCAGAACATTTGAAGACATAGTGTATTTTTATTCTCTATGTCCAAAGTCGATTTTCAGGTTTTAATTAGTTTTGCAGAATGATCTGCTGAGCTTTTTAGGCAATGGGGCCACAGTTTAATGTGTCCCCAGACTTTATGATGTCCAAACTCTAAAGTTTTCTGTAACTGGCCCCCAACTCTTTGTCAATCTTTTTTCATGAAAATTGTGTTGTTCTCTGCAATGCATACCCATCTCTTTTATTTGGATGAATAATTTTCTGTAGTTCATAGTGAACTTGGTGGTCCCTCACTCCAATCGATTGTGTCACTTCATTGAAAGCACAGGACTGGGAAGGGCACTTGAAGGAAACAACGTCATCATTTCCTTCTCCTGCCACCTTTCGACCTACTTCCAACAAACTGTAGTTCCAGGCCTCGGGGTAAAATCTCAAGTAATCTCATACTTTTAAAGATTACTCTCAGGTAAAAAGTTAATGGCCCCTCAGGTTTGGTTTTAAAAAGTTGAATTCAGAGTCAAACCAAAACCTCAAATCTTTCTCTAATTTTTTTCTTGCCAATACACCAGACACACACACACACACACACACACACACTTACACACACACACTTACACACACACCTGCTTTGCTTCTGCTGGGGAGGAACCCTGTGATGTTTGTGTAGCTCACTCCCAGCTCAGCTCTTTCTGTTCCAGTAGGCCACCAAGTTGGTGCTGGAAAAGTCAGACATCAGTCTCTGGGTTTCTGAGATACCAAAGACACACATTCAACATTTTGGGTGACTGTGCTTAAGTCCTCGTCAACTGGATTAAGGTTACAGGGAAACACTCCCCTGCCCGGTATCGTGGTACCACAACTCTCCAGCAAATTCCCAAAGGAATTCTTATCCTCTCACATCGGATCCGTCTTCAATGTCTGTTTCCTGCCTTTGAGGTGGCTTGGCACCTACGGCATTGCTCCCAGCTTTTGCTTTATTTTGAGGAGTGGGGATAGTATCTCAACTGAAAATTCAATATATGCAGAAGAAACAAAGTTAACATCCTATTAAAGTTGCCTTTTTGTATTTAATTATTTTTTGAATTTATTACTTATTTTTTGTCACTCTTACTACGTTGCAAGCCTTTTGAGGAATAGGGTCCATTTCTGATACTTTTTCTTTGATCAATGAATTGAGATTGTCAATTTATATACCTTCAGGGACAGAGGGGACTATGAATGTATACATGAATGAAGCAGACAGGAAGAAATGAGGAGTATTAAACTTTTTTTTTTTAAAGGAGAAGTCAAGCATCTAGAATTTTATGGAAATCACTGATGCATTAATTGAAAACCTATAAACACATTAAAGTCATGTCCGCCCAAAGCCAAAATAATCAGTACATTTAATTTCATATAACAAAATAACTCCATTATTGGGAAAAAATGAAAATAATAATTAAATATTTGACTTTTAAACTTGTTGTAGTTAAGTTTTAATTGATTTAAATAATTGGAATCTATTTAGCAAACTGTTCTTTCATTTAAAAAATAGTCTTCCTGTAGACTAAGATAATGAAGTTAATTTATTCTTTTCTTACTGTTTAGGTTATAAGCAATTAAAAAATGTATCTACCTTCTGTTTTGAGAAGTCAGTTTCTAAGTAAACACTGTCTTAACAGGTTGAATTGTTCCAACTGTTTTCTAAAAGTTAAGGAAAAGTCATTAAATATTTATTATCTTTTATTATGTTATTTACTGTTAGAATGAATATGCAAATTTTATTAATACTATTCAGAAAGCCATGAAAAAATTATAATTCATGAATGAAAAATTAAGCATAGCAAACTAGTTATTTGAAACAACTTTCACCCACAAATAAAAGGCATTGTTCAGTGCTTTCCAGTAGGTTAGTAAGGCCATGAAAGACTTTTGGAGAGAAGAAACTGATGAAAAGTGAGAAATGGAAAAGTAGCCTAAGAAAATATTTTCAGAGTATAATAACAAAATTAAGGAGTTGGTTAGAAGTCTGAGGAACAGGCCAGGTGCAGTGGCTCACACCTGTAATCCCAGCACTTTGGGAGGCTGAGGCGGGCGGATCATTTGAAGTCAGGAGTTTGAGACCAGCCTGACCAACATGGTGAAACCCTGTCTCTACTAAAAATACAAAAATTAGCCAGGTGTCATGGTGGGTACCTGCAGTCCCAGCCTCGTGGGAGGTTGAGGCATGAGAATCCCTTGAACCTGGGAGGCGGAAGTTGCAGTGAACTGAGATAATGCCACTGCATTCTAGCCTGGGCCACAGAGCAAGACCCTGTCTCAAAAAAAAAAAAAAGGAAGTCTGAGGAAGTCTGAAGAACTATGCTGAGATGCTGACATGCTGAGATGCTGAGATGCTGAGCGCTGCGTCGGGAGAGGCGCTGAGAGCTCCTGAACTGATGGGTAGGGTATTAGTACAGAACTTTCCCACCCAGCTCCAACCAGGAAGCTTTCTTCCCACTTCTGTGATATCCTGCTTCTTCTCTGCCCTTGAGGATTTTATCTCCAGGAAACACATGAGAAAAAGAGCAATTACATTTCATTGAATGCCTACTTGGAAAGTTTCTGGGTTTCATTAAAAGTAAAACAAACAGAAAAAGAGAGATGCTTTTAAAATTAATACATGTTATGTGCTCTAGATAACTGGGGTAGTGCCACTGGGCTGTTTCTATCGATCCCTTTTACACTGTTCTACTTTTCTTTTTCCTATACCTACCACCTTTGAATGCACACTATAATATGCTTATATCTGCAGTTTACTCTTTAGGTTCTGTATCTTTCTGCCAAAAATGTAAGCTCCACGAATGTAGGGATCTTTGCTTGCTTTGTTTGCTGATGTGTTTCAAGCACCCATAAGAGTGCCAGGCACATCGTAGGTGCTCAATAAATATTTTTAGACTGTTCTATAAAGAATGCGTAGGATAAAAGGAATGGCAATATTGGGAGATACTGTAGTTGACCTGAGAAAGGATTTCTTTAAAATCAGGAAAGACAGAAAATCAATGGAACATTTTACATATTTTTTTTATCAGGCCTCTCCAATTACTTAGACATAATCCATCCAATAAATTTCAAGTCCCACTGCTTCTACTCTTTTTGTTTGTTTTTACACAGAGTCTCGCTGTCGCCAGGCTGGATTGCAGTGGCGTGATCTCAGCCACTGCCACCACCGCCTCCCAGGTTCAAGCGATTCTCCTGCCTCAGCCTCCCAAGTAGCTGGGATTACAAGCAGGAGTCACAACGTCCAGCTAATTTTTGTAATTTTAGTAGAGACGGGATTTCACCATGTTGGCCAGGATAGTCTCGATCTCCTGACCTCGTGATCTGCCCCCCTCAGCCTCCCAAAGTGCTGGGATTACAGGTGTGAGCCACCGTGCCTGGCCTGCTTCTACTCGTAAAATACATCTCAAACACAGCTCTCCATTTCTATTTGTGTCATACTTTCAACAACCCTTTTTCTAGATGTCTAACAGCTTCCTTGTCTTTTCATCTCAGGGCCTCACATCAAATAAGTCATTTTCAACCATTCATAGGCTTGAGCCGATTTATGTATTACTCTTCTGTGTTAGACACGGAGATAATGTTTATTAGCCGGTTTTACATAGTTCCTGCTTTCATGGAATTTACAGTTTAATTTGGCAGACAGGCATTACCAAGTAATGATCCAAATATGTATAGAATTACAATTCTAATTTGATGTTGGAAAGGACAGTTTGCCTTGAAGGTATAACTAGGGGAACTCATCTAGCCTAGAATATCAGAGGATAATTTCTTCCTGAGAAGGTGATGTGTATGATGAGATTTGAGAGAAAGTGGGGCATTTCCCAAGGGAAGAAGGGGAGAGAGTCTTTTTGGGGGATAGAATATGTTAAACCCCTGGGCTGGGAGGGCTGAGGCACCATCGTGAGTTAAAAATCTGCTTGGTTGAAACCAGGTGATGCATGACTTGAAGGGGCCTGATATGGATTTTAGACTTTATTCTAACAGCGGTGAGAAGCCACAGAAGGATTTTACTTGAAGAATAAACTTGACCCAAATCTGTAAAATCACACTGCCTGTATTGGAGTTTTCTTCAACCCTCAGTGGCTCCCTAGTGCCTGCTGGGTATGGATCTTAATAATATCTTAGCCTGTAACTCAAAATTGTACACGTTACTCATAGTGTTTAATTTTTGCCTTTTCCAATGATACACACTGGACTACCTCTGGCTCCCTGAACCAACTTTCTGTCCCTCACAGTCAAAGTTATCTGTTCCCCTCCCCTCCCCTCCCCTCTCCTCTCCCCTCCTCTCCTCTCCCCTTCCCTCCTCTCCTCCCCTCTCTGTTCCTCCTCTCTCCTTTCCTTTATTCCTTTCTTTCTGATGGAATGCCTATTCTGCCTTCGTGGTTTAATATATAATCTGTTCCAAATATATCATTAGATTCAGATCAATTATTGTCTCATCTTTTTCTTTGAATCACTTTTACAGCATGTGTAATATTCTCCTCATGGAATAGTGATTTTCTTTCTATCAAAGTTCCATTAAAATATCTTTTCCTTAAGGACTATGTCTGATTCTTATTTGATATCTCATAAGAAATTCCCCATGCTGAGCACATAATAGCATGTGCTTCGTGGGTATTTGTGGAATAAAGTATCTAATACAGTCTTCCTGAATCCGAGGGAAAGTGCTGGAAACATTCAGAAGATTCTTGAAACTCTAAAACATAACAGTGGCCTTTTCTTTCTCAGCCCAAACTGGTAAAGGAGCAGGATGAAAATGCCTATGTGAATGTAAGCAGCATTCTGGTTTCACTTATCTACGAATCCAGCCCAGACTCACTCTAAGTCATTTTAATTTTGCCTTCTAACAGTGGAAAGTGCCTTGTCCTCCTGATCTCCTAGTGTGGCCTCCAACCACTGACAATTTTTATTTCATGGAAAAAGCAGGAGACTGGGAGAAAATGGCCCAGGATTCGAACTTGACTTATGTGACTAAAACCAAACTCTAAAACCCTTCAATTTGGCCTGATCATCTGTAAAGGGACAGGTTACAAGGCTTGTAATGCTAAGTAATGAGCAAAGATACATAACCTATCCCAGTACCTGGTGGATAAAAGGGGCTCAATGATCGTCTATTCACTTATGGTCTCCTGTCCACAGTCTCCTGGTTCAGTTGAAAATTTGTCTCTTTTTCTTCCCAAGTCTCACTTCACCATCTTTGTTATTTACATCATTCATCCTGTCTTCTTCGGGATGTAGCTCCATTAATTATCTCCTCCTTTCCCTCTCTCAGCGTTAGCCATCGTTTCCCTTGACTTATTCCTTCTGTTCTGCCTTCAAACATGCTCAGCTCTCTCCATTCCCAAACATCTTATATTTTAGCAGCTATTTTATGCATTCGTTCATTCAAAAGTAATGAAAAACAACATGTGTGGACAATGCTAGGTACTGGGGCTGTAAGAATGAATATAATACTGTCGTATGTTTTGTACCACATTAGGAGAGACACAATATATAAAAAAATCATTATTCAGTTAACATGATCTAGTGACCCAATAGCAATCCCTGAAAAGTTCTATGGAAGCATTGAGAGGAGGCATTCATTTTGCCTGGAGGATTAGGGGTGTCCTCACACAGGAGGAGACACCTGAGATAGGTTGTAGGCCATTGGTAGAGATTAGGAGGTATTTTATTTTGAAGGGGCAGCATTAGCAAAGGCAAAAGGTGTGAAAACTTTGGACCTGCTAAAGAAGGGCAAATAATATGCAGTTGATTGTAGCAAATGGTATCAGTTGAGTGTGACCTCAACTGGGAGAACTTTGAAGTCCTCAGGCAACGGGAGCCATCAAAACATTTTAACCAAAGGAGTGATACCACTAAATTTGGCTTTTAGAAAGATAACTTTGGGTAGAAATAAGGATGGTTGAAGAAAGGAAAGATTAGAAGTAGAAAGTGCAATTGAGAGGTGATTGCAATAGACAAGGCTAAGATGTGATTTGGCTTTTGCTCTACCACCATCTTCTCCATTGAACATCACCAATCACATTGCTTCTCAGCCTCCTGGCTAAGCTCAAGTGTGAATATTACCAATCACATCCTATGGACTGTAGGATACAGTAAATTCCTCTTCAAAGTTTAGCCTGTTAACTTCCTTTAAAATTCAAGAGAGAGAAAAATTGTTAAGTACAATGAGTTCTGAGTTCCTCTTCAAAGAATCAATATGTCAGTATGTTCAGCTTCCCTGTTCTTTGTTCTCCATTTTAAAGTTTGACTTCCTCGTTCTTTACCCTCCTTGCCCCTAGTGTCAATAAACAACCCCCTCCTAGCCTCTATCACCTGTTCTGTCCTTAGGTATCCTTAGTCACCTGTTCTGTAACTGTCCCTCTCACCAAAACTACTCACCCCACCACTCCAGCTCGTACCCTTGCTCTCTTTAAAATAGCCATTTGGAATTAGCTTAGACTCTGCGGTCTAACGCTAGCCAATAGGGAAAAGACACAGCAGTAGGGACTAGCTGGGTTAGGAATAAGACCCCCTTCCCTTTCCTTGTCCGGTGTGCTCTTGCCATTGCTCCATCCGTGAGATGCACCCTTCTATAGAAGTAAATTGCCTTGCTGAGAAACTTTTGCCCAAGTGCTATTTTCACTTGGCGGCACTGAGCATTTACTTCCAACAGGACCAAATTCAATGGCACTTTCTCAGTCCTCAACTTCCTTTGTTTGCAAGGTACGTTTTATATCTCAAATCATCCAGTTCTTTTCAGATCGCCTTCCTGTCTCGGCTTTTGTGTTAGTACACGTGGCTCATGAACCTTATCATTCTTTCATTCCTGCATTGGTTCCTGTTTCAGTGAGATGGACAGCTCATCTTGGTCTATTTTCTTGTCCTCTCTGTGTTGTTTTGCATATATTCCTATCCTCACCCATGTATTCAAGTATCCTTTCTAAGCAGAGTAAAATCAAACATGTGACCCTTGTGCTGTTACTGCTTTAGAGCTCCATTTATGCATTTCCGAAGGTCTGCTGGATATTTCTGCACAGAAGCCCTGCCAGCTCATTGACTTCAGCATGCGGTAACTCTACTTCAAACTCACATTTCCTTGCATCTTGCCCAATAGTGCCACCTTTCTTCTTATCTCTCAAGTAGAGATTCAAAATCCTGAGCTTCACCTCTTACTTTTCTTTCATCCCCTGCAACAATCTTTTTTGAGATAGTCTTGCTTTGTGGCCCAGGCTGGAGTGCAGTGGCATGATCTCAGCTCTTTGCAACCTCCACCTCCTGGGCTCTAGTGATTCTTCTGCCTCAGCTTCCAGATTAGCTGGGATTACAGGCTAACTTGTATTTTTAGTAGAGACAGGGTTTCACTGTGTTGACCAGGCTGGTCTCAAACTCCTGACCTCAAGTGATCCACTCATCTCAGCCTCTCAACGTGTTGGGATTACAGGCATGAGCCACTGCACCAGACCACCTGCACCAATCTTAAAAACCCTCATGTTGCTTCTTCCTCAAGAGCAATAGTTCTTCAGTCATTTCATTCTTTCCATCCCCGCTGCTACTGTTCTAGCTGTACTTATTTTATTGACTCACATCACATGTATCACTATACCATTTCATATTAGAGAAGTTTGTGTATGCTCATCATATTCTGTATATTTTAAGCATCATGAGGGCAGCATGTATCAGAGCTTGGAATGAAAATTCCTAATGAGGCTTGGAGACCTATCGTATCAGAATCCTGTCATGTAAGTTTATCCAACTAAGTTGTCAACTTGCCCTTGCCTTTTCCTCTTCCTCATTCCTGAAAGCTCCAATGTGGAATTTGAGCTGAAGATCAGCCCAGTGCTTAAAATCACAATAGCTTAAATAGCTTTGTGGCCCTGGCCCACCTCGTTTCTGCTTTTATTAAAGTACTAGGTTTCTTCATTTTGGAGACAGTATCCCCCGTGTGTGATCTGAAATACACTTGAGGTACAAAGATTCTGTGTCTTGTGATTTGTAGCAAGATGCCTTATTTGTCGTAGGCCATAATTATTTGCTGAATGACTAACAATTTATCTAATCTAATTGATTTCTACGCCACTGATATTTGTATGTTATTTGTGTATTTTAATGTACATAATTATTGAAACATTAGCAAGTATTTTCTGCCCATTTTAATGGCTCATTACCTCCTATATCATGTTATATCCTGGTTTATATAAGAACATCTGTGTCTAATATATTCCTGTAAATCATCCCTGTTCATTTTCATAAGGATATTAGACTCAGCAAATATGTGTCATGTGGATTTTTATGTGCCAGCCTCTAAACATCACAAAAACTTCCCAGAGCCAGAGATAACTGCACTGAATCAGCTGTTCCCAAGTTTACTTTTAACCATTGCTCAAATTAGATATCTATGAGCTCCCCTTAGAGTCCAATCCCAGGCTGCCAGCTGCTCCAGATGTAAGGAGTTTTTATAGCCTTCAAACACATTTTATCTGTCATCATTTTCATCAACACGAATATCTTTCTCTTTATTCTCTCGCATAGAACCTGGTAAACAAGGAAAGAAAAAAGCTTGGCTTTATTGTAACTCCAAAGAGGTCAGTCTGTGGGGGAAAAAAAACAACACAGCGTGTCTTTCTTTGCATCTCTTTCCATGCGGTTCTTCAAAGGTTTGTCAACCGCCACCTTAATCCATGTATTGAAGACACCCAATTTTCCAGATGACCTTTTCTCTGGAATTCATTGGAAATGCAGCTGGAAGTGATAGAAGAGAAATGAAGAATGCAGGAAGGTTTCAGCGCTAATTTTGTCTCTACACGTTAACTGATCATGTGTTTTGACCAAATTACCCACTTTGTCCCATCTGTAAAATGGGCAGTGATTTTGAGAGGGTTAAACATGAAAAAGGATTATAAAGTTGTTAAATAAAATAAGCTACAAATAAATTTACATACCTTTTGATCCCAATCACAGAGTTGGGATGTACTCAAATAAGTTTTCCAAGATGTAAAGTAAAAGGACGCGCATTGAAGCAGCAATGGCAATGACAATAGCCAACAACTGGAAACAGCTAAGGAAACTATGAAAAGGGAGCTAGAATGGAAATGATGAGATAGCCACATCATGGAATATTATGCAGTCACTTTTTAAAAGTTGTGTGGTTTTGCGTAACTTATAAGGAAATGTTTCCAAGGAGTAGTATTAGGAGGAAAAAGTGAGGCCAGGCACAGTGGCTCACACTTGGAATCTCAGCACTTTGGGAGGCTGAGGCAGGTGGATTACTCGAGCCTAAAAGTTCCAGACTAGCCTGGACGACATAGTGAGACTCCTCTCTAATAAGAAAAAAATTGCTCTGTCGCCCAGGCTGGAGTGCAGTGGCACAATCTCGGCTCACTGCAACCTCCGCCTTCCAGGTTCACGTGATTCTCCTGCCTCAGCCTCCCGAGTAGCTGGGACTACAGGTGTATTTTTAGTAGAGATGGGGTTTCACCATATTGGCCAGGCTGGTCTTGAACTCCTGACCTCGTGATCTGTCCTCCTCAGCCTCTCAAGTGCTGGGATTACATGCGTGAGCCACCGCACCCGGCCTATATATATATTTTATAAAGAGCAAAAAGTGAGGTATAGAGCACTTACTTAGCATGTTATAAGGTATAAATAAGAAAAGAATGTATGTGCACATAGGCTGCTATATATATGCACAGATATATTCTGGACTAAAACATAAAACTGATAAAATGACCAACTTAGAATGGAATAACTGAGGACAGGAAGGTGTTACACATGTGTCTACATTTGCAAACATTTTATTTTCTTTATAAAAATAGCAAAAGCAACATGAATAGTATAATAATGAGACTTTTTGATATTCTTTTGTATACATTTGTTTAAAAAACTAGTATATAACCTGGAAATAAATGTAAAAAATTCTATAATCTCACTGGATATATTGACATAAAAGATTGTTTTGTTGTACAAAGAATATCAACATTCACTCATAGACTCAAAGAAATTAAGTCTAGAAGATGTGCTGCTTGTAGTGATTTGGTATTATGTAGGTTAATGCTATACACTGTATTGGGGAGAATATTTACGTAATCAGCTTTTATCAAGTACCTGCTGTTTCCTTTGCCCTCGAACACCTAGTGTGTAGGCATAAAAGGATTGGAAGGCATCTCTTTTTCATTGCATCATATTGCTTTTTAAAATCTAAAAAATAATTACCATGATCCATGAACAAATATAGTATGATGTGGGTGGGGAAACTCTCCCCAGCTGTGCGGAGGCAATGAGCACGTGGATCGGGAAGAACAGCAGCTGGGCTGAGTCACCACGTCTGCCCCCTGAGTTGTTGGGTGCGGCGGCTGAACCTAGGGAATTCTAATGATTGACCCAAGGTGAGCTGGATGAGCTGAGGAGGGACTGTGTCTCTAATCATCCCATTTCAGTATGGGACTTTATCCGTGGCAACAAACATTCTGTGGTCAAGATGTGGGGAATAGACCCATCTGATTTAGTCCCCACAGTACCAGAGAAGGTATTTATTTTATGAACAAAGGTATTAAAAATCACAGAGATTAAATGATTTTCACAAAGACACAGGGCTAAATGATAGCAGAATTGGAATTTAAACTTCTGTCTGACTCACTGCATTGTTTATGGCCTTAATGACAGGAGTGAAGATACGTAAGTGGGAACTGATAAGGTAGGGAAAACAGCCAGCTGAAGGCTTGTTAAAATAGTCGAGAGAAATTCTTCTAGGTACCAGTAGTACAACAGTAAGAAATGAATTCAGAGGTGGAAGGCAGAAGTCAAGTTGGAAAACCAGTGAAATAAAGATTTCCAGGAGGCTCTATGGAGCTAGCCTATAAACGTTATGTCCAAATATTCTAATACCTATAACCAAATAGTGGGAGTATTAATACAAACCTCTACACCTCGCTTGCACTTCTCTTTCCCACAGGTCAAATCTGCAATCCACTTTAAGGTTAATGGCTGTGTCTTTGAGGTATATTTAGTGCGTTCACCTTTTAAGGATCACGCACATAACTATGAAAACCTGATTTATCACCTATACTGTGTAACACTATCTTTTCCTCCAAACGAAAAATGAAACTTCCTACAAACTCCATAAAATGCATATTAAAATAGCATGCACAGGGCGAATAAAAATTTTATATAATGACAGGTTTAATTTTGTTTATTCTGTTAGCATCTATTCTTGAAAACTAGGCCCCGAATTTCTCTATTTATGCTCCTAAATTCAGAACAGTCTAAAATGTCATTTTTATTATTCCTTATATTAGAGTGCTTAAAATTAAAAACATTCATCAGAAAATTGCTGTCTTTAAAATGTATCGCCCAATATGGAATATAAATATTAAATTTAAATATTTTAAAATTAAATTATTATTTAATTTATAATTGCATGAGCGTAGTGTAGTTGGGCTACGTGTGGGTGGACAGCTCTGTTCTCAGGCAGAAATATGTCCCTTAACACCACTTTAAAAGCCACAAACCAAAAACCTTCAGCTGCCAGACTGAGGACAGAAAGGTTACCGAAAGCCAAAGGGAAACTGTCACTACCAGACATTTCAAATCAGTCCCTAATTATTGAAAGTCACTTTAAAATATATGCGCACATTGAATTTTCAAAACTGCCTTTATGGAACTAACAACGTAACAATCAACTTATTTTTTTCAGCAAAGAAACTATAAATAAATGCAAAGGAAGAAAGGATGGAATAAGACAGATACAGTGACTTGCACTCCCAGGTATGAAATATACACATACAACCATTTGATTTAAAAATAGAACTTGTATAGCTCAGCACTCTAGTCAAAAATACACGTTGTCTTAATAAGATGGTAACAAACCCTTATGTGCAAGAAATAGACAATATAAACTTCATATGTGATGCCAGCTCTATTTTGTAAATAGGAAATACTTCTTTAAATGTGTACAGCGTCTCATGCATTTCAGAACATTTCACTTTCATTCTTTTGTCTGAATCTTGAAACATGGAGGTACCTTTCTACTCATTCAAGCACTTGGCCTCTTTCAGGGTCTGCTCAGATCTATGATTCCTGCATTGGCTGCCCCAGATGGGAGTAATTCTCCCTCCTCTGAGAGCTTGTGGGGTGATGATTCCATAGGGCAATGGCGCTGTCTTGTGTTTGCCTTTCCTTCCTTCCTTATGATGTATCTCTGAGCTGTCTCACATGTCACCCTCTCTCCTTCTTCCCTTCTCCACATCTCATCCTTTCACTGTAATACCCAGCACAGGACTCTGGCCAGGATTTACAACCAGGGTGTCTGTGGTCTGACATGTCTCTGTGTCCTGGCCTGCAGATAAGCCTTCTATGGTCTCTAGTGCTTGTCCATGTTTACCTAACATTTAAAACCTTGGGATATTTCATATAAAAATCTGAATTTCTAGTTTCTTTTGAGGAAGTGGAAGATTTGGCTACTCTGGGCCAGTCTTACTTGATGGCAGTGACTGGCTAGGGACATGTGGGAGCTTCCCGTTCAGGATTTGCCCATATACTCCAACTTGCCAGAGTCCTCCTGGCTCCTTGTCGCATCCTTACTTTGAGGCATTATCATGAATTAGTGACTATACCGTTTTTTTCATGACAGAGAAATACTATCTGCACTCTGATTTCTATTAAAAGTGAGTTGACAGGCTGGGCGGAGAGGCAGGCAAGTCACCTGAGGTCAGGAGTTCGAGACCAGCCTGGCCAACATGGTGAAACCCCATCTCTACTAAAAACACAAAAAATCAGCCGGGTATGGTGGTGGGTGCCTGTAATCCCAGCTACTGGGGAGGCTGAGGCAGGAGAATCACTTGAACCCACGAGGCGGAGGTTGCAGTGAGCCAAGATTGTGCCACTGCACTGTAGCCTGGGCAACAGAGTGGGCCTCCATCTCAAAAAATAAAAAATAAAAAAGTGAGTTGACAAAAGAAAGCAAGAAGCAGCCTAGTACAGTGGTGGCACACACCTGTAGTCCCAGCTACTCAGGAGGCAGAAGCAAGAGGATCGCTTGGGCCCAGGAGTTCCAGTCCAGCCTGGGCAAGATAGCAAGACCCATCTCTAAACAAAAACAAAAACAAGAAACAAGAAAAAGCAAGAAAGGACACTGTGTGATTCCCAAACTGTATCCCTCATTTTCAATATGGCTTGGCCCTATTGGCATTTGACTTTGTGCTCTGTGTTAAAGAGAGAAACTTAGGAGCACGCAGTCTGTGCTTCATCACTTACTTCTTAACTGTGAAGCCCATCCTTCTGGTTTCTCATCTCAAAAGGAGAATCTGAGGTAGCTTTTTCTTGAGGATTAAATAAGGGAAATAAGTAATAACTATCACTCCCAGATAATAATGCTCACGTGTGCATTTTTGGCCTACAAAGTAGATAAACTGAATGTATCTAGTCCCCAATTTGTTGGAAACCTTTGGGGGAATTCTCTCAGACAGGAGGAGACACTTGAACAGAGTTTGGAATATGAACTACATTTTATACAGCAACTTACATTTCCATCTGACTGTCCACAACCCCTATAGACCACTGGAGTGCCTCCTCACAGACTTACTATGCAATGCTGGAGAATCCAGACATTTTGAGGAAAACAGGTGATGAACTTCGTAATAGAATCACGTTGACGGCTGCTTACCATTTATACACACCTTCCCAAATTGCCCTGTCTGCCATTTTATCTAGTGCCTTCAGGGCTGGAATTACCATGGAAAGTTGTTTGTTGGACAGTCTGGTTTTGAGAGAGAACAGAACTTGCTTGTCACAGTTACTAGATATAATGAAAAGCAGGAGAAATTGAGTAAAAAAGTATGTACCATCCAGATCTGAAGAAACTGCTGTTCTGAAGCCGAAGTTGGAGCAATGTCATTCTGCTGAGCTTGCACTTAATGTAATTGCGAAGAAAAGGAAAGGCTGTGGAAGATAATGATGATGTCTCAAAGAAATACAGACAGGAGGAGAAAGAGTAGACTGATGATGATCTGGTAGACTCCCTCTAGCCATTTCAAGTTGACTTGTCAATGCTAACTAATCAAGAGAATTAGGAAGCATAGTAGGCTTTTAAGGTGAGCCGTAGTTTTGCCACTGCACTCCAGCCTGGGTGACAGAATGAATGAATAAATAAATAAATAGTATATCATATGAAAACATCAAAACATATTAAACATTTCTATTTGTTATTTAATTTTTTCTTTCATAGTAGTTCATGTAAAAGAAAACATCTTCAAAAGAGCCAGGGAAAAAAAAAGCTGAGCTCATTATCTGCCACATAGTGGGTAGGTGTTGTTACTATCTCTATCATGTGTGACATTAGGAAATCCTTTAGAACTCAGCTCTTCCATGGGATCACCTCAGCAGCTCAAGTTAGATTTGCCCAGCAGCTGGAACTCATGAATCAAGACTGAGAGTCATGGTCTAATACATATTTATTAGATGCCTACTATGTGTCTGGCACTGTTGTAGATACTTGATATCTATATTGTGAACAAAGTAAATCTAGTCCCTGATCTGATGAACGCTTACCACCAGTAAGTGAAGGAGATAACAAATACATACTGAAATATGCGTAATTATGCCAGGAACAATATGTGCTCTAAAAAATAAGCCAAGGCAGAAGAATAGAAAAAAAAACCAGGAGCATGTACTATCTGTATTAGTCTGTTTTCATGCTGCTGATAAAGACATATCTGAGACTGGGCAATTTACAAAAGAAAGAGATTTTTTGGACTTACAGTTCCACGTGGCTGGGGAGGCCTCACAATCAAGGCAGAAGGCAAGGGAAGAACAAGTCACGTCTTACATGGATGGTGGCGGGCAAAGAGAGCTTGTGCAGGGAAACTCCCGTTTTTAAAACTATCAGAGTTCGTGAGACCCATTCACTGTCACGAGAACAGCATGGGAAAAGACCCACCCACTCCATGATTCAGTCATCTCCCACATGGTCCCTCCCACGTCGTGGGAATATGGGAGCTGCAAGATGAGATTTGGGTGGGGACACAGAGCCAAACCATATCACTATCTTACATGGCCTGGAACAAAGAGATGGTTCTCCAGCAGGGACCTGGATGCAGTGAAGGAGAGAGTCATGGAGCGTTTGAGGAGGGACATGGCTGGCAGCCAGGACAGAGTGTTGTGAACAGTGACAAAGAGGCCAGTGAGTGAGTGACAGGGACTTTAGAGTTTTCCAGGGGTCACATCCCTTTAGGCCTTTTAGGCCTTGTAGGCCATACATAAACACTTTAATTGTGATCAGAACATCTTGGAATCGGTTTTTGGATTTTTTTATTTTTAATTAGCATGGGCACATACTAGTTTTATATAATTATGGCGTACATGTGATGTTTTGATACAGGCATACAATGGATAATGATCAAATCAGAGTGACTGGGGTATCTATCGCCTCAAGTGTTTATCCTTAGAATATTTTAATCATGTAAGTTACATGATCTGCTTAGTTCTAAAAGGCTGCTAGGTGGGTCATAGGCTCTGGGGAAGAAAGAGAAGAAGCAGGAGAGAGTCAGGAGGGTGTTAGATCCTCCGTAGATCATGTGAGGAATGATAGTGGATTGCATCCAAAGGTGGTGGCGATGGAGGATGTGAAACAGTCAGATCATGGGGATGCTCTGGGGCTGCAGGCTTCGGAAGAGATCTTGATATTAAGAGTATTAACAGTTTTTGCAGTAAATATGGAAGTGGATATGAAGAGCTCAGTTTTCAATTTGAGTTTTAGATGCCCAAAGAACATCCAAGAGGAGATGTTGAATGGACAGTTATATACATATCTGGAGTTCAAGGGAGAGGCTGGCGCTAGAGATATAAATGGAAATCATTGTTTTGTAGAGACAACATCTAAAACCATGGAACTCATCAAGGACTCGAGTGTAGAACAAAAAAGAAGAGGCAGGAGGATTGAGCCCTGGGTAACACACATAGTGGTCAGGCCCAGAATGAGGATGCATCAGTCAGAAGAGAAGGTATAGCCAGCACATTAGGGGTAGAATCAGGAGGGGCCCTCCACAGGGCCCCAGGTTGCATTCAAATCTTGACTTGCACGGAAGGAAGCTTGCTCCCCAAGGTGATGTATTTTTAGACCAAAGGTGTTTTAGGTATGGAAGAACCTTAGCAGCAATATTTTGCAAGTCCTGCACTTTACAGAAGTTGAGACTGAGACACAGGGAGGTTAATTACCCAAAGTCACACAGTAATTGGTTTGAGTTGATTAGGGATGATGTGTTCCGTTGGAGAGATGACAGGCTGGGCCAGAGGTGAGTATCGCCTAATGAAGTTGGAATTGTTACCAGTCATTCCTATCTCTAGGTGAGAAAAGGAGGGGACAGAAACAGTCACAGGCATCAGCTGTTGAACTTGTTTCTTAGAAATGCAGACTTTTACAGAGCACCTTTTGTATGCATAATACAATTCTGGACACTGTTTAACTGTAGAGTGAGAAGGTAAATGTTCTTTCCTCCAAGGTTGTTTTTTTCTTCAAATTGGTGGAAGAGTTGAACAATCTATAGCAAATATATATACACACATAAAAACTAATTCAGAAATTGAGTTTTGTTTTTTGGGTTTTTTTTTTTTTTTTAATCAGAAAGTAAGTAGATCCTAAAGCAATATAGATGCTTCCTTAAGAGAG
The DNA here is from genome assembly GCF_000951045.1 of Mandrillus leucophaeus. NCBI lineage: Eukaryota > Metazoa > Chordata > Mammalia > Primates > Cercopithecidae > Mandrillus > Mandrillus leucophaeus. The sequence continues at coordinate 2,194,973 of NW_012106697.1, read as the reverse complement.
TGTGGTAAATAGGATCTGTAGTACTAGGTGGGACATCCAATAACTATTTGCTGACTAAATTAAGGCCTTCTGTTTTCCTCAGTAGGAAACCACTCATGGGATAAAGCAACCAAACTGTGAAAGAATAGAAGTGTTTTTCCCCAAACTTAAAATTAAAAAGTTATATTCATACAGGTGATGCTGAAATCAATACCAATTGTAAAACACAATGTTCTTAAATATTCTACAATGAATGTTACTTTCAGTTAATCTTCACCTCATCACTCAGTATCATGTGAAAAAAACTTCCGTTTCTCCAAGAGCACATGCTTTGGATATCTAAATGTGTGTGTTTGGATAACATTGATGGTCCTTTGTCTCAGAAACCAAGGTAGCAATGGGAACTGAGTGTTTATGACTACATTTGGGGATCATGTTCTGCTCTTTCTGAAATTTTATTTTACTTTAAGTTCTGGGATACATGTGGGGAATGTGCGGGTTCGTTACACAGGTATACATGTGCCATAGTGGTTTGCTGCACCTATCAACCCATCATCTAGGTTTTAAGCCCCACATGCAATTGGTATTTGTCCTAATGCTCCCCCTCCCCTTACTCCCTAGCCCCTGACAGGCCCTTGTATGTAATGTTCCCCTCCCTGTGTTCTCATTGTTCAACTTCCACTTACGAGTGAGAACATGTGGTGTTTGGTTTTCTGTTCCTGTGTTAGTTTACTGAGTATGATGGCTTCCATCTTCATCCATGTCCCTGCAAAGGACATGAATTCATTCTTTTTTATGGCTGCATAGTATTCCATGGTGTATATGAGTCACATTTTCTTTATCCAGTCTATCATTGATGGGCATTTGGGTTGGTTCCAAGTCTTTGCTATTGTGAATAGTGCCGCAGTAAACATACGTGTGCATGTGTCTTTATAGTAGAATGATTTATAATACTTTGGGGCAAAGACTTTGTGACTAAAACACCAAAAGCAATTGCAACAAAAGCCAAAATTGACAAATGGATCTAATTAAACTAAAGAGCTTCTGCACAGCAAAAGAAACTACCATCAGAGTGAACAGGCAACCTACAGAACGGGAGAACATTTTTGCAATCTACCCATCTGACAAAGGTCTGATATCCAGAATCTACAAGGAACTTAAACAAATTTTCTGCTCTTTTAATAGGGTTTTTTGGCTCTTTTAAGATATAAAAAATACCTATCTCCAAATTTTATAGAAGTGTGTGTGTGTGTGTGTGTGTGTGTGTATGCTCACGTGCACATGCATTTACCTCTTTATCGAGAACATATGGACTTCCAGATTTTTATGCAAAGCCATACGTTTCTGTCTGGTATCATATGGCTCTAATTTGATTACACTATCCAGTCCTGTAATGTGCTTCTTTGTTACATATTATCTAAGTCATAGGAGTGAAAACTCCCATTACAGAAGCGGGGGAAAATAACTTGCTAAATAATCCTTTTGCAGTTTTTTTGGGGGAATGAAGGATGTGAAAACTTGATAAAAACATAAAAATTTACTTTATAATAATAATTTGAAGACTCTGATATACCCGGTATTTTTGCTGGTATTTTATATTTTAATTCATAACTTTACACTAAACAAGATCCAAAAGTGGGAAAACATCGCGGTGAAATTCTGTGATTTTAAATATAGCGGGCAGCTGGAAAGAGAGTGGAAATGTGTGTGCTGATGTGAGGGGTGTGTTAGGGGTTTTCAGCTGTGAGCATTTGCAGTAAATATCTGCAAATATTATAGAGCACATGCCATGGAAGAAAGATCATAAAGCTCATAGACTCTCATGACATATTGGGTAATTTCCATTGGAAATCTCTAAAATAATTCTTGTAGGCAGGATCAGAGGCTCATCTAAATAACTGTTTTGGCCAACACTGATGCCTTCTCCTTTCATTTGGGAGATCAAATATTGAATTTAGCCTCAAAGGTGGATCCCATTCTGGGTAGCCCCAGGGGACAGGCTAGAGGCTCGGTTTTGGTTGGGTTTTTCCCTTGTGGCAGAGGAATTGTAAAATTTATTTCAAGATCCTTACTAGGGTGGCATGAATCGTGGATATGGTCACTCCATGAGTGACCTCACCCGGTAACTTTGGCCATGTGACTCCATCCAGTAGTTTTGATTAATCATGACAGACAGGTTCATATATATTTTTTTGGTACGGAGGTAGAACACGTGTGGGACCCCTCGCACCATCAGAAGTTTCTTAGTTGCAGAAGGGCTATGATTTCGGGAGGAAGCTCAGTGTCAAATTCTTCCTGTCCCTTGATCATTGAGAAGGTTTGCTGCAAGTCAGCATCATTGGTTTCCTCTCTGTGCCTCAAAATTGGGCTCCCATCTGAAAGAAAGTTAAGAATATGAAAGTCTACGCGCCTTGGAGAAAAGGATGGAAATGGGAGTGTGTGCATACGTGGGCAGGTGCACAAAAACTCAGGCAGAAACAGGTGCCTCTCAGTGAGCTGATCTGCCACTTGAGAGAGAATAAAGAAACTAGCAATATCCAGATGTTATAATTCTGTTCTCAATGATACTACTGGCAGCTCTGGGGCTCCAGGGGAAAGGAAGAGAGCAGGTCTCTCCTGTGGTGAAATCACGGAGGAGAAAGACAGAAGCCTATTCTTTGTTGTACTTCACACTGAGTGCTTTACACAGAGCAGAGGCCCAATTAATGCTTGTGGAATTGAATTTATTGAATTGCACTGAAGGAAAAAGGGGACTCAAGGGGCTTGGAGACTTCAAGAGTATATTGCAAGAGGGTCAGTTTCAAGTCGAGACTGAAATTCTAAATCTCTGGATTTGTCTGTTGTGAACTGGAGATATATATAGGCATATCTTAAATGGGAAACAAACAACGAATACACGTATTGGAACTGCTGAATGTTTGGTATTGGATCATATTTATATATGATATGTGAAAGAATATACTGATTTTCAACTAATAATATTTGAATACATCTTGAGCCAAAATTTATTTACTTTCCTTTAAGTTTTTGTGAAATTTTGAATGATGATAACCAGGTAAAGTGATGAAAAATGGCATATTTTTAGTTAATTAAAACTCTTAATGGAAAAAGTTTTTCCACTAAATTTGAAGAGCAAGTTAAGCTATTTTTGAATCTAAATTAATCTAAGAAGCCAAAATATTTTTGGCATTGGCAATCAGGATGCCTTTAAAATGTTCTCATAAATCAATGAAGATTTAAGATCCTCCTCAAATTTTGAAGATAAACTCATATTTGGGCTGTGATGAAGTGTGAACAATTTCACCATGGAAGTTGTTATTTTCATGAATTTATGAGTATGTGAGAACATCTCTCTGCTAAATTAATTACAGCAATAAATACTACAACCAATATAAAATGAAAGGTTAAAAAATTTGTCGTAAAATTTTTAAAAATCAAGAAAAAAGGTCAGTGGGAAAAAATTAGGTTTACTTCAAGAATAAAATATTCAGTGTAGTTGATAAAAATACTGTTAGGATCCTGTACAAAAAACATAGTCTGTAATCCCACCACTTTGGGAGGCTGAGGCGGGAGGATCACGAGGTCAAGAGATCAAGACCATCCTGGCAAACATGGTGAAACCCCGTCTCTACTAAAAATACAAAAATTAGCTGGGTGTGGTGGTGCATGTCTGTAGTCCCAGCTCCTCAGGAGACTGAGGCAGGAGGCTTGTAAAACTTATTTCAAGATCCTTACTAGGGTGGCATGAATCGTGGATATGGTCACTCCATGAGTGACCTCACCAGGTAACTTTGGCCATGTGACTCCATCCAGTAGTTCTGATTCATCATGACAGACAGGTTCATATATATTTTTTTGGTACGGAGGTAGAACACGTGTGGGACCCCTCGCACCATCAGAAGTTTCTTAGTTGCAGAAGGGCTATGATTTCGGGAGGAAGCTCAGTGTCAAATTCTTCCTGTCCCTTGATCATTGAGAAGGTTTGCTGCAAGTCAGCATCATTGGTTTCCTCTCTGTGCCTCAAAATTGGGCTCCCATCTGAAAGAAAGTTAAGAATATGAAAGTCTACGCGCCTTGGAGAAAAGGATGGAAATGGGAGTGTGTGCATACGTGGGCAGGTGCGCAAAAACTCAGGCAGAAACAGGTGCCTCTCAGTGAGCTGATCTGCCACTTGAGAGAGAATAAAGAAACTAGCAATATCCAGATGTTATAATTCTGTTCTCAATGATACTACTGGCAGCTCTGGGGCTCCAGGGGAAAGGAAGAGAGCAGGTCTCTCCTGTGGTGAAATCACGGAGGAGAAAGACAGAAGCCTATTCTTTGTTGTACTTCACACTGAGTGCTTTACACAGAGCAGAGGCCCAATTAATGCTTGTGGAATTGAATTTATTGAATTGCACTGAAGGAAAAAGGGGACTCAAGGGGCTTGGAGACTTCAAGAGTATATTGCAAGAGGGTCAGTTTCAAGTCGAGACTGAAATTCTAAATCTCTGGATTTGTCTGTTGTGAACTGGAGATATATATAGGCATATCTTAAATGGGAAACAAACAACGAATACACGTATTGGAACTGCTGAATGTTTGGTATTGGATCATATTTATATATGATATGTGAAAGAATATACTGATTTTCAACTAATAATATTTGAATACATCTTGAGCCAAAATTTATTTACTTTCCTTTAAGTTTTTGTGAAATTTTGAATGATGATAACCAGGTAAAGTGATGAAAAATGGCATATTTTTAGTTAATTAAAACTCTTAATGGAAAAAGTTTTTCCACTAAATTTGAAGAGCAAGTTAAGCTATTTTTGAATCTAAATTAATCTAAGAAGCCAAAATATTTTTGGCATTGGCAATCAGGATGCCTTTAAAATGTTCTCATAAATCAATGAAGATTTAAGATCCTCCTCAAATTTTGAAGATAAACTCATATTTGGGCTGTGATGAAGTGTGAACAATTTCACCATGGAAGTTGTTATTTTCATGAATTTATGAGTATGTGAGAACATCTCTCTGCTAAATTAATTACAGCAATAAATACTACAACCAATATAAAATGAAAGGTTAAAAAATTTGTCGTAAAATTTTTAAAAATCAAGAAAAAAGGTCAGTGGGAAAAAATTAGGTTTACTTCAAGAATAAAATATTCAGTGTAGTCGATAAAAATACTGTTAGGATCCTGTACAAAAAACATAGTCTGTAATCCCACCACTTTGGGAGGCTGAGGCGGGAGGATCACGAGGTCAAGAGATCAAGACCATCCTGGCAAACATGGTGAAACCCCGTCTCTACTAAAAATATAAAAATTAGCTGGGTGTGGTGGTGCATGTCTGTAGTCCCAGCTCCTCAGGAGACTGAGGCAGGAGGCTTGAACCTGGGAGGTGGAGGTTGCAGTGAGCTGAGATCGCGCCACTGCGCTCCAGCCTGGTGACAGAGCAAGACTCTGTCTCAAGATAAACCAAAAGCCAAAAACAAAATAAAACAAAAACCAAAAAACAAAACAACAAAACAAAACAAAAAAAATCCACACAAAGAATTGGGTAAAATTGGTTTAAAAATTGTTGCTGGTTTTCTTTCCCCTTTTTTGTAAATACTGTATCAAGTAATTTTCTTTCCATGTTTCTCTAAATCTTGCAGTTTTTACACATTCCTTAATTTTTAAATTTATAAGCAAATAAAAACAAAATTAAATTATTTTACGTAAGTCTTAAGGATAAAAAGACAATATATGCCTCAAGATTTTTTACTTTTAACTTCTGAGATAACATGTGGACCTAGAACTAGTCTTCTAATTAATCTAGTACTTTCAGTTCAAAATATTCAAAAACTGTTAAGAGATGCAGAGAGACAGTATTAAAAGTGACATAAAAAATCACATGATTTTTACTTATTTTCTCTGGAAAAAAACATTAGCCCAAATTATTGGTATTAGTTTTAGATTAAATATTTGAAAACATTCAGTATAAGTATTTTAGAATGTAGAAAATGAAAATCTCTATTACAATGAATAATATGGTAATGTAAAATTGTTGTTTTTATTACAAATTGTTAAATAATAATTTAAATAATACATTAAAGACTACCTATAATTTAGCAACTGCTTCATCATTTCAGCAGAATGTTCTTTTTTAGAATCAGTAAACAACAAAATAAAAGATGTAATTGCAATATCTTAAAAACACCACTTACGTTCAAAAATAGGGAATGAAATGCATTTAATGATAAAAATTTTGAAATATTATTACAAGCAGAAAGTTTGGGGCCTTGGAATCACATACACATGACAGATGAAAAATATTACAGGAAGTATTTACCACAAAGAATATTTTCCCAACAGAAATTTAGAAAGGGGTCTGGTCTAAAGAGTAATCGGTTATATGAAAACCTTCAAACATCTTAATTCAGAAAGATGAATGCCAGGAAGCTTAATGAGTTGGGGAAGTTCAAGTTTGCTGATTAGAACATATAGCAATATACACTTCAGTGGGACCAGAGAGTATTTTACAGATCATGAAAATGTGAATAAGCAAAGTTGATGGATCTTAGACCACCTTCACTTTCCTTTTCTTTATGTTAATAATCAGAGGAAGTTTTTTTTTTTTTTGAGACGGAGTCTCGCTCTGTCACCCAGGCTGGAGTGCGGTGGCGCGATCTCCACTCACTGCAAGCTCCGCCTCCCGGGTTCCCGCCATTCTCCCGCCTCAGCCTCCCGAGTAGCTGGGACTACAGGTGCGCGCCACCACGCCTGCCCGGCTAATGTTTTGTATTTTTAGTAGAGACGGGGTTTCATCGTGTTAGCCAGGATGGTCTCGATCTCCTGACCTCATGATCCCCTCGCCTCGGCCTCCCAAAGTGCTGGGATTACAGGCTTGAGCCACCATGCCCGGTCAAGGAAGTGTAATCAATGGAAAAAATAAACCATCAACAGGCTTTAGATATAAATATAGAAGAGATGAGTAAAAATGTAGAACAAAACAGTAAAAAAACCTAGAATAAAACACTGGAATTGGGTAACTATTATCCGTTGACAGAAATATCACAAAGGGGTGTGTGTGTGTGTATGTGTGTGTGTAGCTGCAGATGTGTTGACTCACCTACTACTGCTTTTTTCAAAGACTATATTTAAAAACAAGCGATGAAGTACCTCTGAAGTATTTTTAGTATGAACTGATCCTTTTCCATTTTCTCTTTTCAATGAAGTTGGATTGCATGAAGTGAATAAAGCTGCTTTACTTGATCGTATCAGCCTACAGCAGATGAAGAGAGAATTTCTAATGGCACCTACGTCACTGACTGCAGTCGTTAGAGAAATAGGGAAATAGAATTGTTGGTGAGTCATATGGCTCTTAACATTGCTCTAATGCGACTGCAGTTTTGGTGAGGATTTTGATATTTAATGAGTGAATAAGGGCAGAGCAAGTCTTTTAAGCCAATTTCTGATGGAAGCATGACCGTATAAGTTTAGAATAAGAAAAGAAAAGAAGGGGAAGAAAGAATGAATACATTTATTGATCACATAACGCTGAAGGCATTAGAAGATGCCAACATTAATACAGTTAATACATTGTTTACACAAGTGTGTCACTATCATTGACCAGCATAAAAACTGTCCTTGCCCAATAGTGTTTCCTCAAACACTTGAAATTGAAGAAGATAAAGTTCAGTATTTCCAGTGATCTCTAACTTTCAGATTTAGATGCAGATGATAAGGTTTTTGAATCAAAAACTTTGATCAAAGTTATGAATCTTGTTCTTGCAAAGCTGTAAGAAAACTAAGATGCTTCTAAATTTTAACGTAAAGTCAGTATCGTAAGAATGCCAAGTTTAAAAATGGAACAGTGTTTTACCTTTTAGTTAGTATGAAATTAGTTCAGAAGAGACGAATTGGATAGTCGGTTGTAAACGTATTCCTGGATACACTTAGCCAAGAAGAATGATGGAGGAGCTCTTCTTTTGACTAATAACACATTTCACGCTCTTTAGTATGTCTTTATATCTGCGTCAAAGCTGAAATCAATGAGCTATGGATAAAAAATGGGCTGAATACTGGAAGATACCAATAAGACCCATTCCACTAACCCCTTCATTTGTGCCAAAATAATTTGTTTGAAATGCTGAATTCATGTGCTGAATAATTTGTTTGAAATGCTAGGCTACAGATCCGGGGGTAGAACTAGTGAAAAATAGCCAGTTTGGGAGCTGGTAGGTTGAAGGGAAGAAGGAACAATTGGGCTAAAGTGAATCCCTATGGAGGAATTGAACCTTTTCAGGAAGGGAATGTCAGGGTGAAGAGAAGGAGTTCTTTTCCAGGGCTAGGATGGGTAACAAAGGCTGCACAAGGTGGGCAACAGAATTTCAGTTTCTGAAAGGTGACTTCCAGGAAGAAGGTCTCCCCCTGTGTGGAGACATATTTTGGGGTTTAAATTGGGCCCTCACCCTGTAAGAGGTCTGTGATGCTGCAGATTCTCTCTACCAGGCAAGGCCTCCTGGGATGAGTCAGAGCCCAGCTGTGTGGAGGAGGAACAGCTGGAGCATCTGGGTGGGGCTGGCTGAGGGCCTGGTAAGCTGGTGTCTACTGAGAGACAGCGTTCCTTCGGAACACCCAAGCCCACTGCTATGTCAGCGAAGAGAAGGGAGCTGGAGGTGGGAAGCCCTGGTCTTCCACTCTCATCAAATACACCCCAGTGGTCAATGCATGCCTCCACTTTTTGTGAGAATCTTCATTTCTCATGCGTGTGCATTTAGTGTGTACCATGGCTTTGGATGGTTCACTCTTATTATTTTCCCACCTGGCTTTGAGATGCATCTGGGGAAAGCCGGTGCTGTCACCTTTCAGGATGAAGAGCAAACGCTAAATTTTAATTACCAGAAATATCAGGATGTCTTTGAGAACATTGTTCTTAACTTCAGTAAAACTTTTCAGTTCTTTTAAAAGTCCCTTGCATGGTATCTCAGAATCACAAATTTTAATTTTAAAAGGGACCATCATGATGAGCTTATTGAACACTTTCATTTCATAGGCAACAGAATGGAGGTCTAGAAGGATTAAGTGACTTACTTAAGGTCATTTTTAGAGAAATGAAAAAAAATCTTGAACAAATTATCTAGTTTTTAGATTGGGGGAAAAAGACTATTTATTCATTCGCTTCCCAACAAATCACTCACCCACTGTCCCTAAGCCCAAGGCCTGCTCTCTTCCATGGATACCCACTTTCCCTTGATTCAGAACCTGACAGTAAGTGGAGTGGGGAGGAAAGCCTATTAAAGGTTATGCTCTTTAAACAGAGTGCTTACGTTTTAGACACAGTAGGAATAACAGTAGAGAAAGCAAATTAGCAGTGGGAATGTCAGGAAGTGAGTCTGTTCTATGAAGAAAAACAACTACATTTAAACAGTCACAGAAAGCTTGGGTATGTAACAGACTCTTGCCAATGGAGACACAATTAAAATAAACTTTGAGGCAGGCATGGTGCAGCGGAAAGGTTTATATAAAGAATACAATCAGGGTGGGTACAATAGCTCACGCCTGTAATCCCGGCACTTTGGACGGCTAAGGCAGGAGGATCACTTGAGGCCAGGAGTCATTTGAGACCCCTCTGGCAACATAGCGAGATCTTGTCTCTATAAAAATTTTAAAAATTAGCTGGATGTCGTGGTGGCATGCCTGTAGTCCCAGCTACTCAAGAGGCTGAGAAGAGAGGACTGTTTGTTTGAGCCTGGGAGTTCAAGACTTCAGTGAGCTATGACTGCACTACTGCCCTCCAGTCTGGGCAACAGAGCAAGATCCTGTCTCCAAAAAAAAAAAAAAAAAAAAAAATCAGCCAGATAGAAAGTTGTATAGAAAAGATGGAAAGATGGAAAAACTGGGGGACTAGGAGAGTGAGTGTGTACTGAATGAGGGTGCTTAGATCTTCTGTGTAACCGTGCGTGCTGAGATAATGTTTATTAATGGAATAGCTAATGATAAGTTAATTAGGATCTCTTACATAGTTTGATTCAGAAGGAAACTTCTTATTTGCCTCATGGAATGACCTAAGCCTTTATAGATGTTTCAATTTGCCAAAAATACTGATTTTGTTTAGGGCCTCGCTAAAAGATAAAAAATAGTCAACAGACACATACTTATACAATACAAACACATTATTTCCACTGACGGGGATGAAATCCAACAGTTAATATGTATTTGTTAATTTAACTGCATATGTTAATGTGTTAAACTTAACCTTCTGCTTATTAGAATGAAATGAATGAATGTTATTAGAAATAACATTATAGGTCAAGCAGAAGATAGCCCTACACAATATTCTTGCTGAATAAATAAATAACTATGGCGGATTGACTTTCCAAAGGAGACATCAATCGAAACAAGTGATTAAAGTTGACAATGGAATTGTACAAATGACCCTAATTAATGAATTTTCTAATATTTCTCATGTTTATAAACATTAGCCCTTGTTTGCACACTGTGTGCATAAATATGCATGCATTACAACCAGTGACAGCCATAACTGGATGCAAATCACGCTCAGACACCTACTCTGTGGCATCTGTGAATTCTGACATATCATTCTATCGTAAGCTGGAGAAAGTTCTAATTTCCCTTTTTTTTTCTGCTGCTGACTTGGACACCGTTGACTTGGCAAAGCCCCTAACCAGATCTCAGATAAAATTGACCATTTACAAGACATCAAATCTTCTGCAGCTTTGGATGAAGGATTCTGACCTTAAAAAAAGAAAAAGTTCTACTTCCAATCACTTCTTCTCTTTGTAAATACGATAAACTGTTGGCTGTTTTGCTCATACTCCCTGACAGTAGTAAGATAATGTCACTCTTCAAATAAGTTCTTACTTATTGGTTACCTTTTGATGGGTTTACCAGCTGCCAACAAATAATGGAGAACTATTTTGGTGAAGCCAGTCATGCCAGGCCTGTAAATGAGAATATCTCTGTGTGAAGTCTGAGCATTACAGGTAGGTCTCCATGGCACAAGGTTCAAGAGAATTAGAGCGACCTTCACGCTCTTACTTTTCTCCCTAGCCCTCATGTAATTACGGTAGAAAGTGCCGTTACTCATTACATTATTACTGGTAATGATGACCAGATCATAGGCTTAAGTTAAAGCGTAGTGTTACTGTTTAGGAACTCTGAAATTAGTAACGTCATCGTTGCCTCATATCCTATTAACTAAGACCAGCTCCTTATCCAAAAACATAAGACACTCATAGTTGGTGACATTCTCTTTGCAGGTGTTTAGTTTCAAAACTGTGTTTTCTTTTTACCTGCTAGAACTCAATTTTTTTTTTCATCTTTTCAAAAATGTAGACAGGATTAATCAAGCCTGTTTTTTCCCTCCTACATATGAAACACAACATCTTATGTTTGATGTTTGTTTATTGGTAGTTTTATTAGCAATAAAAATGCTTTTCTAAGTGTACAGTTCTCTAAAATATACATATTTTAAATGGATAGAAAAAATTACAAATTATTTCAAAGGCTTTGGTAAAATATCGGGATGGCTCTGTATAGTGTGGGACTGTCTTGTGTTGCTAAAACATTTTAACCTACAGCTGTGCTCTCTTATTCTGATTAATCATTTAAAAACCAAATACAAATCAAATGTAGAAACAGGACCAAATACTAACAAAAGCATTTTCCTTGCATATTCACGAGAACATTTCATTTGGGATTAGTAGTTTCATAAAAGCACAAATATAAATGTCAATGAATTTTATATTACACAGATGATATTGCAGAAGCAAAAATCTTTGCATTTATTGATACCTAATTTGGAAACCACAAAATACTGGATGCATCCCAAGAGGAATGGTTGGGGGGTGGAGGGTGGGGAAAGTGGAGGTAGAGATGCCTGCCTCTGTATTTTTGAAATGTGTCTTAGATTACTATAATTTATTATCTATATTATCATAACCTTAACATTATAATAATTAACATTCAGGTCTATTCCAAAGGTTTATAATTTTAGTGGGTGGAATAATGCAAAACAAGTTCAGAGTGTGGGTTCGACAGTAGAACCCCACTTGTTCTGTATTTTTGCTTGAAGTTACATGAGAATGTAGACATTAATTCTTACATTTATGGAACACCGTTTTTGTCATTTAAATTCATTTTTATTCAGTCTTTTTCATTTAAGCATGCTTCAATGTATTTATAATAAATGAGAATACATATAAACCTTCCAGAACATCTCTGGGAATACGGAATTATATTAATGACACTCTTAATGTCATTTATTTGACATGGGATCTGATTATGCCATTAAAGACCTAGTTCCTCTGATACTCACACAGGGATTAGAAATAACTGAATTGGGGAAACATCCCAGAAACTAGGAATAGTTATTTTTAAATTCAATGGTAGAATTCACACATTTAAAATGGTACAATTCACAGTTCTTCCTCTTCTGGAATGTTAAATCTTGTTTGAGAGGAAATTCATATATTCATGATAAATTAGAAAACAATTTGGAAGCAACCTATATAATGTAGAGTTTCAGCCTGTATGTGCCATTCAGAGGTCATTCAGAACATGAGAAAAACCATCGTGGGCTCATGTTAATTCAGACAAACTTCATGGAGAGGGAAAATTTTGAGCTGAGTATTAAAGATGTGTAGGATTTAGCAGAAAAAGAGAGAGACAAGACTAGGAGTGAACGGGAACACGTGAGGGGCCAAGGTGGCTAGGAGTGCTCTCAGAGGCAAGAAACCATTCCTCTTAGAATACATCAAGAATGTCCCAAGATCGACAAAGTAAACTGGGACTAGTTCATAGGGACCCTTAATGTGGGGTTGAAACTTTCAAATTTATTCAAATATGCAAAAGAAGTGAATATAGATTTTTAACAAATGGAATACATAGTGAAAATGACTCTATTGTATAACCACCATGAAATAAAATGGTGACACTGAGAAACTAGGTAGTTAAGTATTAAAATAAGAAGTAAAGTCACGATGGTAAATTAGAGTAACCACAATATGACACGAGAAGGAGAAATAAACCAGAAACTTTGCGAAGCCTGTATACTAGGACTCAGTGGCTACCTGAGTGTGGGATGGGAGAGATATGCAATAAAATTAACTTCAAAATATGCAATTCATAGAAGCAAGGTAACATAGGAGACATTCATTGAAATAGGAAGTGTCTTAGTCTGTGTTGGGCTGTAACAACAAAATCCCACAAACTATGCAATTTGCAAAGACTAGAAATTTATTTTTCACAGTTTTGGATGCTGGGAAGTCCAAGATCAAGGCATTGGCAGGTGTGGTGTCTGGTGAGTGTCCAGTCTATCCTGGACAAATGCTATGTCCTCACATGGCAGAATGTCAAAGGGTAAGAAGGTCGAATTTCCTCTGTTAAGTCCTTTTTGAAGGGTACCTAATCCTATACACGAGGAAGGAGTCCTCATGGCTTAATGACTTAATCACCTCTTAAACAACTTCTCTCCTTTCCCGCACACTATCACATTGGCAACACCTGAATTTTGGTGGGAACACATTCAGATCCTAACAAAAAGTTAGACAAAGGATTCATTTTTGATCATCACATACACTAGATTTGACTTTACAAACATGACCACCTGATTGGACATATTCTGTGAACAACTGGAAATAAATGAAGGATAAAGGCATGGGCTGAAACTGCAGGTTTAATAATGAGCACATAGGTGATAGTTGACATGGTAAGAGTAGATGAGCAATCTAAGGAAGCAGATAAAGAAAGAAAAGTAGAGCAAGGGTAGAAAGTCTGAGAATTTGATCTGAAGAGAACTGGTAGAAATAGAAGCAAGAAAGGAGAGAAAGAAAGAGAAAATAAGAAAAGGTATTAGACTGGCTAAGAGCAGCCAAGGAAGAGGTTGTGAAGCAGGGGATCGTGGTATCAGAAACCGCAGAGATGGCAGGTGCTCAGTGGTAGGAAAGACCACCTGGATTTGTAAATATTAAATGGGTGGTTCAGGGAGGGAATAATTTAGTGCAAATGTTGGTTTCTTAAGATGACAAGGCTTCAATGTATATTTTAGACGCATTTCCCTCCTATTAGGGAACAAGTAGCCAAGTCCTCAGTTTGTTTCTTATTGGAATTTAGCAGTTCGGCTGAACTAATTCAAGTTTTTGAGCTTATGAACAGCTGCAACTTTGTATTTAAATTTCATCTGCTCTCTGTCCTACTTAATGTTCCAGTAACAATCCATCTTACTTTCAAGTCTGACAATTTCATAAGGGTATTGACCACCCACAGAGAGTATGCCTGCAAAAGGAAAAGCCCTTTAAGAGCTGTGTTGAGTGAAGCAAAAATGCTTAGATCGTAGTCAATACTATTAGAACTGAACTGGGATAAGAGTGCAGTGATTCAGAAGAATTAGTTCCATTATTTTTACTGATGCTTCAGGAAAGCAATAGCATCCAGGAAAACAATAGAATTTAGGGCACTGTGATGGTCATTGGGATACTGCGCTCTGTAGTTGAACAACCCACTAAAATATTTCAGTAAAAGTGCAGTTAAACACACAGAGCCGAAAACCTCCCCCACCCTACAGACACTAATGATTTTCCATATAAATGCTTGAGGCCCCTTTAAGTAAAAATAATGAACTAGACTATATTCTACTTGCTTTATAATAGACACTTCTGATAAGAAGTGATTTCATTCTAATAATAGAGTGGGGGCACAGTGTAGTCTAACACGTTAGAATAAATTGCTTGATTTTAATAATCTTAAGTGCAAAATTTTTTTTAAAAGCCCACAATGAATATTGACATTTAGAAACCTTTTAATAGTAGCATAATTCCTATATATAAAGCTAAGATAGTAAGGGATCTATTTTTTTCTTCTTTCAGCTGAGCAGCTTTGTATTTTAGTAGTCTTTTTTTTTCTTTGAAAGCCAGATTCCTATTTATAAATATTTCTGAATCAGGACAGTACTCCTTTAAATTAAGTCTGTTCCTGAAGTGACCCACATCTGGCCATCAGGTAACCTGTATCAGGTAGTACCACATGTTCACAATCAACCCCAGTATGCACCCCTTGGGCTGATAACTAAAATGTGACAATTCTGATAATTAAACCACCTAAAGCCGGCGGCTGATGTCTTGCATTAATTCAAAACAGCTTAAGGTGAAACAGCGCACTATCCAATTACCAGAGACATGACTATATACGCTCTCAACCATGTTGGCATGGCTTTCCTCAGATACACTGAACCTCACACCTGACATAAACTGTAATTTAAACAAATAAAGGGGGTGGCTGATGGATTGTAGCCTGCTTAATCTAACTGTTAGTCCCTCTGAAGACTTCTCTTGATTAGCAAGGCTGAGTAGGTCAGAGGATGACATTTTCCAATCAACCTAATGTTCACGGAGAAATTATATTTTTCTGTATCATTCATTAAGAGCTAGTGGAATTCAGATTTTTGGCTTATAAGGAAGATCCCAATTAATTAAAATAATGAAGAAGAAAAATAAAAGCAAATTATTTAATACTGCAATACAGTTTTAACATTTATATGCATAGATTCCATCAACAGTGGAGGAAGGTAGGATTTCCGCACTCTTCCCAAAATGCAACCAGAAAATATTACAATGGAAGGCACAGTTCCAAGGATTATAGTTTTCTGTACCTTTGCTGTTCAAAGCAAGAGCAGTCACGAAGAACCTCACTAATTTGAGGATTAATTTATAATTATTGCCCATTCAATTAAATTGTTCACACCTCTTCTCTACCACCACTACCACGACCATTGAATAGTATTGATTGTATGCCAAAAACAGCCTCAAAACGCATACCGTGTGTGTTAGGCTGTTCTTGCATTGCTGTAAAGGAATATGTGAGGCTGGGAAATTTATAAAGAAAAAGGGTTTTATTTCTGCTTACAGGTCTGCAGGCTATATGGGCAGGGTGGTGCCAGCATCTGCTTCTGGTGAGGTCCTCAGGCAGCTTCGAATCATAGCAGAAGGGAATGGGGAGCCAGCATGTCACATGGTGAGAGTGGAAGCAAGATAGCTGGGAATGGGAGTGCCACACACTTTTAAACAACCGGATCCCACGTGAATGCCTGCATCACCAAGGGGATGGCGCTAAGCCCTTCATGAGGGATCTGCCCTGTGATCCAGTATCCCCCACCGGGCCCCACCTCCAACACTGGGCATTATGCTTCAACGTGAGATTTGGAGGGGACAAATATCCAAAGCATATCACCACGTAAGTGTAGCGTGATGGTTAATTTAATGTGTCAGTCAACTTCAGTGGGCTAAGGGATGCCAGGTAGCTGGGGAAACAGTATCCTCGGCGTGTCTGGGAGGGTGTTTCTGGAAGAGATCATTTGAATCGGTGAACTGACAAAGGAAGATCCCCTCCCCAGTGAGGGTGGGCATCGACGAATCTCTTGAGGGCCCAAATAGAACAAAAAGGTGGAGGAAAAGTGAATTTTCTTCTGTCTGAGCTAGAACACACATCTCCTGCTCTCGGACATCGGCATTCCTGGTTCTCAGGCCTTCAGACTAGAACTGTGTCTTACACTGTTCCCTCTCCTCCAACGGACCCCTGCCCCCAGGCCTTCAGACTGAATCATACCACTGGCTTTCCTGCTTTCTCCAGTTTGCAGATGTCAGACTGTGGGACTTCCCAGCCTCCGTAATCACATGAGCCTATTCCTCTAAGTCTCTCTGTCTCTCTCCACACACACACACACACAGGCATATATATATGTGTGTATATACACATATATTTCTATTGGTTATGTTTCTCTAGAAAACGCTGACTAATACAGATAGTGAATTTAATCTGATATGAATTTGTTCTTTTCATGGGCTATCTAAACATTTACTTACAAGCCTAGGGTCTATCAGAGTGCAGGTTGGGAAATGACAAACTAAAATTGAGCTTGGTCAGGCACAGTGGCTCATGCCTGTAACCCCAGCACTTTGGGAGGCTGAAGCGGGTGGATCACTTGAGGTCAGGAGTTCAAGACCAGCATGGCCAACATGGAGAAACCCCCAGCTCTACTAAAAATACAAAAATTAGCCTGGCGTGGTGGCGGGCACCTGTAATTCCAGCTACTTGTGGGGCTGAGGCACGAGAATCGCTTAAACCCGGGAGGCAGAGGTTGCAGTGAGCTGAGATCACTCCACCGCACTCTAGCCCGGGCGACAGAGCGAGACTCTGTTTCAAAAAATAAAACAATAAAATAGAATAGAATTGAATAAAATAAAATAAAATAAAATTGAGCCTCATATGGGAAGCTGTTTAGGATTATTGTGTATGATTTTTATTGCTTGCGTTTTTTTCATGTGTACATATGTAGTGCATATATTGTAGGCATGAAATAGCTAAAAGTTGAATCCTTGAGGTCCTTCAATCGAGGGAATATGCTTGATAGTTTAAAGGAGGAAGAGTGATTTGAATTCAAGATTTTTGTATCGTAAAGGCTATTCTAGGTGGTTCCCCATTTTGAAGCTGCATCTCATCTTTAAAAAGCCAGGGGATATAAAATTATCCCGTGTATCCTGGAGTCCGAGAGGCTGATCCGAGAGTGCAGAAGAGAGACGCTGTTCTCAGAGATGAAGCCCTCAACTTAAAATTTTGTGGTGAAGAATGCCGGAAGAAGGCAATTGCCCTTGGAAATACGTTAAGCAGTTGTGGTTGCAGCCAGGATTTAAAGCATGATTCAAGGGAACATTCATTCCAGTGAAGATTGGATAGAGAGGCACGGAGAAAGAAAGAGAATGAAGAGAACTCAATGGGAAAAAAGAGAACCAGAATAGTCCTGGAGCCACCTACTAATAGATTAAAGCTATCACTAATTTCCTAAGAAAGAGAAATTGGAAATAGTCACTATAAATCTAATGTATTTTGTCAAGTCTATCATTAATCTTACATTAACAGTCTAGTAAATACATTTAGTTATTAATGCATGCTCTGTAAAATATCCTTTTTTTTTTAATCGCACAAGTACATGTAAAGGTAGCCATTTAATTTGGGAAGACCCGACCAGTAACTAAAGCTTAGAATCTGGGGTTCAGAAAGGACATTTTTTCCCTAGTGTTTCAACTGCCCATTATAATCGGTCTGTTAGACTGGCACTTAGGGGAAATAAGGTGAGCAGGAAGAAAAACTTTTTAAAGTACACTGTAGAAGAACTCATGAAATCAAACAGGAATGTATTTAAAGTATTTGCTGGGTTCTTACGAGCCAAGTTTCGTCAAGGTAGCTATTTTCTTCAGCTTCCAGATTTTATTTATGTTGGCTCAACGGAAAACTTTCCTCATGGTAAAGGACATTCAAGCAGGTGTCAGGCACTAGGAATAATGTCAGATATTCATTACCCAATTTAGAAATATCACTGAATTAAAACTGAATTAAACTGAATTAAAACTGATCATTAACCCAAAGTTTATTAGTAAGGTGTAATATCAAAATTAAACCAGTAACGATGTAAGATTTTTAAACCAAATTTTAAAAATTTTTTTTAAGTGTTAGTTTGAATATGAAATGAAGGCATGTGAAGTTAGAAACAAACCTAAGAGATTTTTCTTAAGGATGGTAATGTATAGCTGAATATTAAGTGCATGTACATGACATACTTGATTTGTATCATACATAAATTCGATATATAGAATACATATAAATTATTAACACTGGGTGAAATAGAGAATCCAGAGAAAATGCCAAGAATCCATGTGATTTAAACGTATTTAATTAATGATTTTCATGTATTGAACCAATGTTGATCTCAAAAGTTTGCTTCAAAATTAAAATACATTTGTAGTTCATTTAATATCTAGTTACTTTCAAAATTTTTAGCAAAAATTAATGAAGAAAAAGTTGTAGAGGCTGGGCACAGTGGCTCTCTCATGCCTGTAATCCCAGCGCTTTCAGAGGTTGAGGTGGGCGGATCACTTGAGGTCGGGAATTCGAGACCAGCCTGACCAATATAGTGAAACCCCATGTCTACTGAAAATACAAAAGTTAGCTGGGTGTGGTGGTGCGCGCCCCTAGTCCCAGCTACTCAGGAGGCTGAGGAGAGAGAATTGTTTGAACCCAGGAGGCGGAGGTTGCAGTGAGTGGAGATCACACCACTGCACTCCAGCCTGAGTGATGGAGGAGACCCTGTCTCAAAAAACAAACAAACAAACAAACAAACAAAAAACCAAGACAAACCACAACAAAAAAACTTGTAGGAGAAAATGCCACCAGATCTTTTTCCAGCAGGTTGATCTACCTATTGAAATGTTCATATAAGAGATGACTTGCCTAAAAACACATGTATGGGACTGCACTTTCAAATCCACATTTAGAAGATGAACTAGCTTTTAAAATTAAGTCTATTCTTTGAATGCTTTATCTCTAAGAATGGCCCAGTGAAAATACGTCATATTATTTTGTTAACATGTTATGAGATATAGGTATACCTAATAGAAAGGTATCTCGTAAGTGGCATTTAATTTTTGAAATATTTAATTTTTGAACTGATAGTTTCAACTTAAGACGTTATTTGATATAAATCTTGATCTCTATGCATTATTTTTATATGAGTCAAATGAAACGAAGACGTAGCTATAGGAGTGATTTTTTTTCATGCTCAAGTAGAGGTTGTGTTGTTTAAATTCTAGTCAATGGTCTTAAAATCTTGAATCTCAACCAGGCGCGATGGTTCATGCCTGTAATTCAAGCACTTTGGGAGGTCGAGGCGGGTGGATCATGAGGTCAAGAGATCAAAACCATCTTGGCCAACATGGCGAAACCTTGCCTCTACTGAAAGTATAAAAATTAGCGGGGTGTGGTGGTGCATGCCTGTAGTCCCAGCGACTCGGGAGACTGAGGCAAGAGAATCGCTTGAACCCGAGAGGGGGAGGTTGCAGTGAGCTGACATCTGTCACTTCAGTCCAGCCTGGTGATGGAGCTAGACTCTCTCTCAAAACAAACAAACAAACAAACAAACAAACAAACAAACAAACTTGAATCTCTTCAAAGTTTTTGAACTTTGTAGAGTTTTTGCTTAGGCTGTGGGACTGACCAAGAAGTTTTCAATGATTGCTAGTGGGCATTCTCAGGAAGCAAGTAGCTGCTCAGGACAAGGGGAAAAAAGATGCAACTTGTAATGCTTATACATTATACAAAAAGCAATGTGAAAATATTTGACAATTATATTGATCAATGAAGAAAATTAAGAAATATTTCACATGATGCCCCTTTGATACCAAGATCTAGAAAGTTTGTAATTTGTTAAACGAAGAAACAACAATAAGATTTTTATAAAAATTTTTATACGGATTAAGAAAACATTTTCCATAGGGAAAATCGCTTTCAATGAAAGTCTCAAATCAAACCATAATAGATAAAGGAAAAGTATCAAAGGAAAACCTTGAGGTCAGCAAAGTAACTGAGACAATGGTTTGATTGTAGGACTATTTAAGAGATAGGCAGATGTTATTTTAGATTATTTTGCTAGTATTTTGACAACTCAAGGAACAGGGAAAAGATCTAAAGGCTGAAAAGATTAGATTATGTTTTTCAAAAGAAAGGGATAAAATTGAATATTATCCAGCCATCGAAAGAGATAAAATTCTGATACATGCTACAACACGGATGAACCTGAAAGCATTATGCTGTTAAATAAGCCAGACGCAAAAGGACAAATACTGTATTATCCCACTTTATATGAGGTACATAGAATAGAGAAATTCACAGAGACAGAAAGTAGAATAGAGGTTACTCAGGGCTGTGGACAGTGAGAATGGGAAGTTAGTGTTTAACGGGCACAGTTTCTACCTGGGATGATGAAAATGTTAAGGAAATAATGGTGATATTTACACAACATCGTGAATGTACTTAATGTCACTGAATTTTATACTTAAAATGGTTAAAATAATAAATTTTACATTATATAGATTTATTCTAATAAAAATTAAAGTTAGAAAAATTTCAGAAATAAAGGGGAAATTCTTAGTAATTCAAGTCAGTTTAGCATGCGTTATTCCTAGATATTCAAGACAGGAGACCTTGAACTATCCAGGCTAGCCACATAAACTGGTTATCTGGGATGGAAAGTTCTATGTGATGTCCAATTGCCGGATAAACTTATCAGTATGCCATGAAAAAATTATCACTTCATCTAGAGCTCTGTGTAAATAATGAGAATTGTTCCACAGGGTTTTTTCCGGGAAACACAACTATTTAATGTATTTATCAAGACGTGTTGCTTCCCGAGGGAGCGGGATGCAGCCTCCCATTCATGAACGGGGACCTTGAACTGAACACGCTTCCATTTCTTTCTTCTGGCGACCAGAAAGCTCAAACAAAACATGATGTTCAGCAACCAGACTCATCTTAGGGTTGGCATATTTCTATTCTCCTTGTCCCTGCCGTTAATCTTCTATTTCTATTTATAGTTTATTATTTCACTGTGGGATGTAAAAATTGTATATTGCGGTGGCTGACGCCTGGAATCCCAGCACTTTGGGAGGCTGAGGCAGGCGGATCACGAGGTCAGGAGATCGAGACCATCCTGGCTAACACAGTGAAACCCCACCTCTACTAAAAATACAAAAAATTAGCCTGGTGTTTTGGTGGGTACCTGTAGCCCCAGCTACTCAGGAGGCTGAGGCAGGAGAATGGCGTGAACCCAGGAGGCAGAGCTTGCAATAAGCCCAGATCTTGCCACTGCACTCCAGCCCAGGCAACAGAGCGAGATCCCTTCTCACAGAAAAAAAAAAAATTGTATATTGCCTCCAATTCTTTGTGAAAAGAGGTGGGTTGTAAATACATAACAACATAAAAATAGTTGGATCAGTGACATGGTATCTAGTATTATGGGTATCCTCACTAAGTTTGCAAAGCATGGCTAGCATGTGCGATTTGAATGAGTTGGTGGACCTCTCTTCAATTCGACTAAACACACACATGTGTGCACCCACACAGCTTCTTAGCACAATGCTTTGGTATTAGTTCCTTGGTCTCTCCTCTTGGGGAGTTTACAATTTGGTCAGAGAAATAAGCTTTTTTACCCATCATTTAAAATGTTAGATGAACTAAACCAGTTATTAAAGAAGCAAAAAAAAAAAAAGATTGATTGCAAAAAAGATAATATTTAATAAGCGCAACTGCTTCTGAAAACAAAATGAAACACAAAACATGCCATTACTTTGAATGCGGACAATCTGCAGGAATATTTATATATTAAAAAAATAAAATTATAATTGAAAAATTGTTCTATCCAGGGTGGGCCGCTGCTAATTTGACGTTGCTGGTTGTTTTGAAATCACTGCTTACTCTGTTGGCTTGTTTCTCTTAATCAGACCTTTTGAGAGCTTAATCTGATGATTACAAGTCATTACTTCTATGTTTGTGACTACAGGTTACATCACCCATTTCCAATGTTCAAAACTCAGTCCACTGGACCAGTTTAGAAGAAAGTGTTGAACTAGATGAGTGGACTGTGGAATTATTACTGAAGCCCTTTCTAGCAGTCAAAGCCTAGAATTAATTATATGGGAATACAAAGTTTAGAATTAGAGGAGACCTTAGGAGTAATTGGTTTTTATCCTCTGATTTGATAAAGAAGGTCTTCAATGCCCGGTGTCTGAAGTCTAACTAGTGAGGGACAAAGTCAGGGTTAAAAACCCAGCTCTTTTGTTTTCCCAGCTGAACTATGATGTACTTGGGAATGGACAGCCCTGTATATCAGTCTTCACCCCTAATTCCGAGAAGTGGGCCTATGTGGCAGACTGTGCAGGCCCCAGTGCTAAGAACAGTTCTCTCTTCTGGAACACTGAAATGGAAGTTCCAACACTGAGAAAATAAAGGCTCACTCATTTCTCATTTAACATTTCCTTCCTGCAGAAGCCCACGAGTACACAAAGTGATGAGGAACAAACGTAATGAATGAATTCCCAGCTCCCGTGTAGAGGAATAATTAATCCATTTGCTTCTCATTTTGATCTGCATCTCCCTTAAAATGTATTAGTAGAGTCGGGCAGATGCCCTCTACAGAGGGTTTTCCTCATAATGAAGTCAGCCCGGAGAGCCAGGGTCTCGCAGCCGAACTCTGCAGGCCAACGGGGGGACTGCGGAAGCCCTTGAAAACATATGTTCTTTTTACTGAAACCTTGACCTTCCAGAATTAACTCGAAATTACACTCGACTATTTCCACCCTGCAGTGTTTGACTTTCTGAACGGTGTGCATATTTTTCTCTCAATCAAAAATATACAAAATCACAGAAGTTGTATGTATGTGAGGAATAATGCAGAAGATAATTCTAATTGAGAAAACTGTCGTTAAAAGTTTGAAACTAAAAAGTAGGCCATTTTTACGGCCTAGATGCCCAGTAAGGAGATAAATGTATCCATTGTTTAGCTTACTTGTTACAATTTTTGCAACCATTTCATTCGGCTGTGAATGTTAGAAAACCCAGGCAACCGAAGGGTTAATATCTGGCATTTTTTGTTTTTGGAATTGTCTCTGTCATAGTTCTGTAAGTCTCCGGGAAACACACTCAGCCCCAATCATATTTCATTGACTTGTGACAGTTTTAATATGTGCTACTAATGCTAATAAAAGTAAAGCAAAATAAGCCAAGGGGGTCAAAAACAAAGATCAATTTCAAGATCTCAAATATATTTCAGGACCTGGAATAATGCTTTGTACATAATATGTGGTCAACAAGTATTACTCCTTTCTTTCTAACTTCAAATATCACTTTTTTCTGATATTTGAAGACAGACAAAATGAACATTTGAAGACATGAATAAATATATTCATGTTCATTCTGTCTTCTGAACTACGTATTTTAACCTATTCTCCTTAACTTCCTTTTTTCTTTAACTTGTCCCTGTGAATTACTTTCACTGAGTTTCTTTCTTCTTATTGATGCTAGGTTTAGAAAATTGGTGAGAAGTAACATGATTGATTGACTCATCATACTTGCCTCTAAATGATTTTTCAATCTCCATTCCCGAAGAGTATCCTAAATTGTGCTATTCTTGTAATCAGATGGTTGGGGAATAAATCTTCCAGGGAATGTGGAGTCGAAGTAGAGCTGAGTTATCCCTAAATGGAGAGAGTGGTGGAGGTCGGGGGTAGACTTTCATGCCTGGGATTTCCCCCAGAATTCTAGCTTCAAGTCTAAGGCTATTTTATAATATATTAGCTCAATGAGTTATTCTCATTACATACTCAAATGAACTTGGGCCAAATAACAGAATGATAAGCCAAAAATAAAACCCAAAACATGACTGTTATGTTTCAGGAACAGAAGAACTGATCTGACTTCTATTAGAGACACCGAGTCTGGCACTGGAAGTTGGTCGAAGGAGAAGCCCTGCACATATGGTTTGTAGATTTTATTGATTTTGTCACAAGGAGAAGGGCTTGTCATTTGCCAGGCGAACTGGAACTCCTTTGTGAATTTACATGAATTTTTAACTAAAGTAAGGGTCTATATTTTTTTTTCTCATCTGTTTTCAAAGGATGGGAGAGATAGAGCTTACCAAATAATTTTTTTTTTAGCACCTACTAAAGTGCCAGGGACTACTGTAGTTGTTGACAATTTTCTGGCATTCTATGACCTTGTCACTATCACCATATTCACTACTTTTACTATGTTACTAAAAATTGGGTAATAAACTTGAATACAATAAGTTGTCACTATGTTTTAACAATATATATCAGTCAAAATGATAAACTGATGAAATGATAATCACACTTTAATTCCCCTATGTCTTTTATTTTTCTAAACTTTTTTCTGTATCAACTTTTAATGGTTAACAGTCATACATTTATTTGTTAATTAACATTTGCATATTTATTATTTGCATGTGTTATCGATATTTACATATTTGATTGTTCGTATTTGCATATGTAAATATTTAAACACTTTTCCTATCAATTAATCTACTATATATTTCTAAGAAGCCAGGAGTATCATTTTTGTTTTATAAATCAATAAGACCACAATCATCTGTGTAGGTTATCACTGGATATCAAACTTGCTAACTTCCTTAGTTAGAAAGGAGAGAAGGAGTAGAGGAAGGTGCCTTTGGCTGGGATAGGTCAGGAATCAACATGAGGCAGAGTTTAACAACGTTTCAATTATGAAGTGAATGAATAATATTATGAAGTCTCATGAAAATTATAATAAATTATTTCAGAGAACAGGAAGGGCAATGCAAATGAAAATCCCATAATATTTATCCCATCCCCATTGCCTATGCAAGAGTTGAATTTTGGAAAATTAACTTCGACACACTAAAAAGAAGCTCACTTATTTTATTTTTAAAATCCAATCCGAACATGTTTCAAAAAAACACTTTTTTTTTCTTAACTTTGTACGTGCATGACGCTTGCAGGTGCTGATATTTGACAGATCACTTTGGACTGAGCAATCAACGAAGTGCCACAAGTGTGTCTACTAATTTTATGAGAGGGAGCAAGAGTTCAGGGTCTCTTCTAAATATCACAGAAGTCACATCTGGGGCTTCTCCATAGTGATCTCTAACGTTCTATGAGTTAGAGGGATACAAGATATTTTGAAGAAAATAAAATTTACCTCATTAACTATTGTTATTGCTATATACGAATTTTAAAAACCATGTCTTCTCAAATTTAAATGTGACTGCAGATATTAAACGCTTTCCCATGAGACAAGATTACGAGCAGTGTCAGTAGCTGGGCACCTTGTTCTCTAAGTTGGTAACAATTTTCCTTCACTGCTTCTGTCAGTTCTACCTAGTTTTTAGTAGACTGTATCTATTGCCGGGAGAAATGAGAAATTTCCAGGGCTCAAATTCAGTGAAGAAGGTCATTGAAGACATTTTAAATGTGGTTGGAGGTAATTTCTTCCACTGAAAACTCCTCAGAGAATTTCTTTTTTCCATCTTCCTTCCTTCCTCCCTCCCTCTCTCTACTTTATCTCCCTCCTCCCACTTTCTTTCCTTTTGCCTGTGCAGTCCATTATACAAATGGTACTGAATATTATTCTTCTGAATTTATGGCACTTGACTGTGTTGATTTCTGCAGGTTGACCCATATATTTCTGCGCGTGGACTTGTCAGATAGGAACAGTCTTGCTCTTCTACGCCAGAGAGATATTTACTGGGATAACACACACAGTATCAAGGAGCTGCCAATGTGGCAATCGCACTTTGATCTGAAACTACGTGAGGAGTTGATTCGCAACTGTGAAACGAGAATAGACTAGAACTCTACCCTTCCACTAGATGAGAAATGCAGCCTGCCAAGGACAGAGGGAACACTGATGAGGTCATAGACCAATAGACAAAGAGCATTCCTAATATAGATAGATAGAGAGACAGACAGACAGATAGATAGATAGATAGATAGATAGATAGATAGATAGATAGATAGATAGATAGATAGATACAAAGATAAGTATGTAGGTAGGTAGGTAGGTAGACACACAGATAGGTAGGTAGGCAGATACGTAGGTAGGCAGATGGATGGATGGATGCACGCATGCATGAAGGGATGGATGGATGGATAGATGATTTGATAGATGGATAGGTATATAGATGGATGGAAGGACTATGTATAAATAGATGAATGAATAGACAGATGAGCCCTCATCTTATTAAGAAATAAATAAGGAAGACAACATATTATAAAATATTAGAAAAAACGCTTATTTGGGACTACTTAAGGTAAACTCTCAGCATTTGCAAGTGTGGAAATAAAGAATCAACTACCAAAAACAATAAAGGTCATAACCAAAACAGCATCCCAGAGTAGAACGATGCACTACACTATGAAACTAAAGAGCAGAACAGGTTAATACACAGACATCCATTTTGATTAGACCATAGACCAGACTATCCTTGACGGGCTGCTAAGAACTTTCCCAATTCCGTTTCTCCCTCTTCTCTTTTCTCTTCCTTTTCCTGCCCCCTCATTTTCTTTCCTTCCCCTCTATTTTTATATCAACCCAATTATACAATATGTTACCTATATACATACCTACCCAACCATTCACCCAAATATAATGATATGCAGCCTTGTATACAAGTTAAACACACAGCCAGATGTCCATCATTCTCAAACTAGGTTCAGTCATTTTCAGTGAATTCTTTCATGATCTTCATCAGAGCAGACAACTAGAATGTGTGGAGCCTACCTAAGGACTGAACACTATGTCTGGTGCCTACCATAAATCCACCCAGTAAGTAACAGCCCTTATGTCAGGTGTCTCATTTCAAATTAGTACCACCACAACGTGCATCAGGAACCTTAAACATGTTTAGCAGGAATGACAGAAACAGCCATATGCCTACACTAGGCTCCTTCCTTTCCACACTACCACCAAATCCTGTCTTCAGTCTGGGCAATCCACATCCATTTAGAAGACTGCATTTTCCAGCCTCCATGCAGTAGATGTGGCTATTTGACAACCTCTTGGTCACTGGTGTATAAGCAAAGCAGTACATGGTACCTCCTTAAGGCCTTCTTCAAGGAAGGGCTGGCACCCTTCTTTGTGCCTTCCTCTTGTTATAGGCCTGGAAGAGAGATGTGATGACTGGAGCTCCAGGTGCTCTCTTGGACTTGATTCAATACCATAGGGGTGGGTGGTTAAAGGGCTGGAAAGAAACCTCAGTGACATCTTGGAGCTGCTGTGATGCTGGGGGATTTGCCATAAGTGAGAAAAGCAATCCCTGTATGTTTAAGTCACAATTTTTTGGCAATCTCTTGATATGGATAAACATGAATGCTGACTCATAGAGGAGGTAAAGCTAAATATAATAAAAACTAAATAAAGTACTAATTAACAGAGTTTCTCTGCTTCTAATTTTTCAATTAGTATGAAACAAAAGACAGCTATAAAAAAGCATCTGCTGTAATTGGATTATTTTGTATCTTCCACCCTTATTTTTTATATCCAATCTAAGTTGCTTAGATTTAATAAAAAATATTGCATTTAAATTTGTCATTCAGTATTATTTTTGTCATGCATTGCTATTATGTATCACCTTTATTCAACTCAAATCCCGCTTCAGACATAAAGTCTTACAGGAAGAAAAAGTTGTTTCCCCTCTAAAATCCAACAGTACTTAAGCCACTCCTTTGACATGTACATTTTTATACATTTCACTAGATCACAAACTCCTGGAAGGCAAGACCTGTGGATGTTACACAGCTCACAGGCAAATGATTGATATACAATGGGTTTTAGGTAAGTATTTATTGATATTTGTGGTTATATATACATATATATCTTATATAAAATATACTTTCCAATAACTCTGAGAAACGATAAAATTGCTATTAATAATATAATTATTTCTTTATTTTTCTTTGACCAGTTTCCTTCACGGTTCCGATTATTTCCTAAAGGAGAAACATAAAGACCTAAAATATATGACCTTGCAAATCAAGGATAATAAAATCTATGAATATCTGAAATCCTAAAACTTTTAAATGCTATTAATAAAGACATCAAAATTCTGTTCAAAATACTTTGCATATCTAATGTTCTTAACAAAACATGCATTTCAAGCAGAAGTTTTAAGGGTTTTAAATCACAGATTTTCACAGCACTTCCTTCCGGCAGCTGATGAAAATTGGATAATATACAATCAGAACACTTTTTCTACACATTTTAAATTGATTGAAAAATAGAAACAGATTTAACATTCAAAAAAACACATTTGCAACCGTTATGTAAAAATGGCTTGATCTGATTTAGTAGATACTAGGTATAGAAACTTAGAGCTGACAGCATTCTTTGGGATGTTTTAAAACAGAGGAAACGTATTACAGCACCCAAGCTGCCACTCTCTCAAAATAAGTGCCTCTGACTAACAGCTTGAATCTTCTATAAGGTCTATCATAAAAGAAAACCTTCCACTTAATGAAAGGTGTTCCCCATATTTCATGGTAGGTACAAATCTGCCATTAAATAGGTTATAAATAGTTTCAAAATAAAAACATAAAAGTAATAAATTGGCAAACATGAGATATGTGGAAATACAACATATTTGCATAAGGTTTGAAAGTTCAACATTTATTACTGCCTCAATATGATATATAACTTGGAAATTGAAAAATAACTAGATAGCCATTCAAGTTGTCAGTCTGCATTAACTAGGTGTATATTCAAAGAAAATAAATAACGAACAAGAGTGTTTGTCTTATATCATGTTTACTAAGCTATCAAGGCATTGACTCCATGGCCAGAAATATAGTCCAGAGGACATCGTACCTTTATAAAGAAGAGGAGGCATATTTATGGCCAAAGATACCACTTTTACTTTCAAATGCTGTTTTCCTGAAGTAATTCATTCTTTCCAAAGGCAAGGAAATATGGGACAGTTTTCTCAGCATATTTTCTTTTTCTGTGGGATGTTTGGGCATATTCAAGTTATTATGTGTTTTTCATAAGGCCAGATAATGATAGCTGAAATGTAAATCACTAAGCTTGTCAGAGGAACTGAGAACAGAAGCTCCAGAATTAAGAACTTCTCCCCTCAATAATACTTTAAGGCCTCTGCCCATTGGCACACTCGTACCAAGCCAAGGCTCTGAACGTAGAGTCCACGCAGGAAATTCCATCAACTATGGTGAGGAAGATCAATGTGTTGTCTTTTGACTTATTGAGAAGGAGAAATTTGTGAATAAATGGGATGTGTTTTTCCTACTGTAAGAAATTTTCTAATAAAAGTATGGTTTGTGTTGTGCAGTTTATTTCTCAAAGACACATTCTGACCACATTTAAAACCTATTTCAGAGTGTTAGAGAATGAAGAGGTAGGTTGTATGAAGTCTTACAAACTGGTTAAAAAAAAAAAAGTTCCTAAAGAAGAAACAACAACATTAAATTTGGAAAAGATAAACTGAATATGAAAAACTATTGACTAATGAAGGTAAATTTGGACTATAGGATTCTCTAACAAATCACTATTTATAAATAGGATAGCCAGGCCATTTATTACAAAAGTGAGGATAGTTTTGAGAGTGAAATTAATAATAGGCATTAACTGGGACTATATTAGGCAAACAGGAGACATATCCATCTTATTTATGAGAGATTGGTGGATATTTTATTTGGCTAGATTTGAAGATGATGAGATGTCCTTTTACTCTACCAAAATGTGAACAGAGACTTGCTGCAATTACTTTGTCTATCATTAAAAAACAGGACCAAACAGAAGCACTTCAACACATGGCCATGAAGGAATAACTGGCCCTGAATGTGTTCTCCCATCCTAAACAACAATAAAACTGGACACAGTATATACAATAACTGTATGGAGGCGATGAACAACAGCCAGTGCAGGACGGATCTTTGAGAGAAGAGAAGCACATAAAGGAAACTCTATATTTGTCCTGGCTCCCTGCCTTGTGGCAGTTTCCAGATTGCATGCAAAGAAGTAGAGCCAAAGTAGAGCACTGTGTTAACATTAAACAGAGGAGGCGGAGATCAGCCACCAGGGCTGCTGTAGCATCTGGAACGTGCATGGTAGGGTACCAGAAAGGAGGGCGGTGCAGGGTAGGGATAGGAGAAAGGAGGAGAAGTCTGTATGGAGTCTCTCTGGGTCCTTGGCTAAGACTTGTGTTGTACAAATGGAGGGCAAGATTCCATGTGATCAAGCAGGCATTGGCTATTCTTTATGAGGCAGAGAGCTAATCTCTCTATCTCTTTTATCATGCAGGATGGAGAGAAGCTGAAGCCAACCCAGTCTGAGTGGTAAGAGTGAAAGAGAGACATTTTATAATAATAAAAGTCTTCATTGATTAGGAACTTAGAACAAGCTCCACCAACAGGTATGTGTGTATGCACCTAATAACAGAGATTCAAAAATGTGTGAAGCGAATGTCGACAGAAGAAAAAAGGGAAATTGACAAAAATCACACTAATAGTTAGACATTTTTGACACTTTTTTCTCAGTATTTTGTAGAATAAGTAGATAAAAAATTGTTAGAATAAAGAAAATGTCAACCACATGATCAACCAGATTAAATAAATTGATACTTACAAAACACCATACTCGGCCGGGTGCAGTGGTTCACACCCATAATCTCAGCACTTTGGGAGGCCGAGGCAGGTGGATCACCTGAGGTCAGTAGTTTGAGACAAGCCTGGCCAGCATGGAAAAACTCCATCTCTAATCAAAATATAAAAATTAGGCTGGGCTCAGTGACTCACGCCTATAATCCCAGCACTTTGGGAGGACGATGTGGGCAGATCACCAGGTCAGGATATTGAGACCAGCCTGGCCAACATGGTGAAACCCTGTCTCTATTAAAAATACAAAAATTAGCTGGGCCTGGTGGTGCGCGCCTGTAGTCCCAGCTACTCTGGAGGCTGAGGTCGGAGAATCGCTTGAACCTGGGATGGGGAGGTTGCAGTGAGCTGAGATCGTGCCACTGCACTTCAGCCTGGGTGACAGAATGAGACGCCATCTCAAAACAAAACCAACCAACCAACCAACCAACCAACCAACCAACCAACACAAAAACAAAAAACCACACACACACCATACTCAGTAACTTCGGAGAATACATTTCTTTCAAATGCACTTAAAACATTTGCCAAGATAGATCTTGTGCTGATGCTGGGCTATAAAATAGAATGTCTCAATAAATTTCCAAAGACAGAAACCTCACAAAGTACCTCTCCAATGACAGTGGAATTCAATTACATATTAATAAGAATAGGAGATATAGAAAATCCCCAAATATTTGGAAATAAAACAACATGCCTCGAAATAATGCATAACGAAATAATAAATCATAAGAGAAATTAGAAGATATTTTGAGTTAAATGATGATAAAAACACCATGAATAAAAATTTATGGAATGCAGTTAAAGCAGAGATTCAAGGAAAATTTGTAGCATTAAAATACGTATATTAGGCTGGGCCCGGTGGCTCATGCCTGTAACCCCAGCACTCTGGGAGGCCGAGGAAGGCAGATCACCTGAGGTCAGGAGTTTGAGACCAGCCTCGCCAACATGGTGAAACCCCATCTCTACTAAAAATGCAAACATTAGCTGGGCGTGGTGGCATGCCTCTGTAATCTCAGCTACTCAGGAGACCGAGGCAGGAGAATCGCTTGAACCCAGGAGGTGGAGGCTGCAGTGAGCCGAGATCTTGCCACTGCACTTCAGCCTGGGCGACAAAGCGAGACTCCATCTGGGGAAAAACAAAACAAAACAAAAAAACCCTTATATTAGAAGAGAAGTAAGACTTAAAGCTAATAATTTTAATTACCTCCTAAGTATCTGGAAAAAGAAGATCACATAAGAATCAAAGTAAGAAAATGAAAGGAAATAGTAAAAATACGGGAATTAAGGTAATTAATTAAGAAAAAATAAAGAAAATCAACAAATCCAAACGTTGACACTATGTGTTTTTTATAAGGCCAGGTGGTGAGAGCTGAAATGTAAATGAGTAAGTTTGTTAGAGGAGCTGAGAAGAAAGGCTCCAGAAGTAAGAACGGGTCTGAACTCCTCCTCCCAGTATCACCTCAATGCCTCTGTCCATTCTCAGACTGGCACCAAGGCTAATAAAACTAATGCACCCAGCAAGACTGATCAAGAAAGAAATCTGAAAATACAAATAATCCATATCAAAAATGAAAGAGGGAATATGATCACCATTCATAGAGACATTCAAAGGATAATAAAGAAATATGAACATTTGTGTAAATAGACTTTACAACTTAAATAAAATAAGTATATTGAACGACACTGTTTGTCACATCGACACATAGAGGGGAAGTACACACACCGGGGCCTATCAGAAGGCGGAGGGTGGGAGGAGGGGGAGGATCAGGAAAAATAACTAATGGATACTGGGCTTAATACCTGGGTGATGAAATACTCTGTACAGCAAACCTTCATGACACAAGTTTATCTATGGAACAAACCTGCACATGTGTCCCTGAACTTAAAATACAAGTTTAAAAAAAGTAAAACCCTGTAAATATTAACACAAAAAGCAGAAAACCTGAATAACTTTATATCTATATAAATATTATATAGATATACACACACATATATTTAAATTGCAATTAAAAAGCTCCCCACCAAGATAACTCTAAGCCTACATGGATGCTCTGGTGAGTTTCTATAAAAATTTTATGAAACATATAAATCTACACAAATTATTTAAGAAAACACAAAAGGAGGAAATATTTAAATACCTTCCAACTCATTTAATGAGACCAACAGCATCTTGGTAATAAAACCTGACAAAAATATTTCAAGAAAATATAGAAACCAGTATGTCTCCTGAATATAGACATAAATAAGTTTTAACAAAACACTCTCAAGTCAGATCCAGGATTACATAAAATAACCATACATCATGAGCAAGTGAGGATTTTATCCCAGGAATGCAAGATGGACTTAGCACTTAAAAAAATCAATTTAATTCACCAAATTATCAGAAAAGGAAGAAGGACCATATAATCATTTCAATGTAGGCAGGAAGGAAAGCTTTTGACAAAACTGAACACCCCTTCGTTATAAAACACACTTAACAAAGTAGGAATAAAAAGGAACTTCCTTAGTCTGAGAAAACATCTATGAAAAGCCTGAAGTTAACATCATACCTAATAACAAAATATTGAACATTTTTTCCTCTCCTGAGGTCAGAAACTTGGCATATTGTTCTCACCACTTCTATTCAACATCGTACGGAGAGTCTGAGATAGGACAATAAGTAAAGGGAAAGACATAAAAGGCATAAAGTTTGGAAAAGATGAAGTCAAACTCTTTATTCATAGACAAAATGACCGTTTACATAAAAATTCAAAAGAATCTATAAAAAAAAAACTACTAGAGAGTTCTAAACTAAAAAATACAAAATATTTAAAAAGATCTAAATAAAAGGAGAGAGTTACCATAGTCATGGATTAGAAGACTCAAAATCGTTAAAATAGTCATTTTTCTTCAAATTGAACTAGAGATTCAATGCAATGTCAATCAAAATCTCAACAAGCTCTTTTGTAGAAAATGACTAGTTGATTCTAAGCTATATATGGAATTGTAAAAGATCTAAAATGGCTAGAAAAATTCATGAAAAAGAAGAATAAAATTTGGGACTGATATCACCTGATTTCAAGACTACAATGTTCTTAGTGTGGTATTGATATAGGGATAATAGAATAGATCAATAAAATAGAATAAACAGTTCAGAAATAGACACATATGACCCATCAACTTTCACCAAAATTCCAAAGCTATTCAATTTGAAGTGATTTTTTCTTTTTTTGCTGTATTGAAATAATTGTGTGAACATATAAAAACAAATGCATCTCAACCCCTACTTCACACTATGCATAAAAACTAATTCAAGATCATAGACCCAATTGCATCAAAACTATAAGGATTTTCAAACCTGGTATTGGCAAATATTTTTTAGAGAGGATACAGAAAGCACCAAGAATAAAAATATTGATCAATGTCATCAAAATTTTTAAAAGCCTATTTATCATAAGACATTGTTAAGAAATAAGGTAAGCCATTAACTGAATGAAAATATTCATAATACATCTGACATAATACATCTGGCAAAGGTCTACCCAAAAGATGTTTTAAAGACAAATATCCGAAAAGCAAATACCTGAATACCCAAAAGATATTTTAAAAGCAAGTCAGACAAGCATATCTAATGGGCAAAGGACTCAAATAGACACTCCAAAAAAGGCAGACTCATGAATGGCTAATAAGCACATGAAAATATGCATCATTAGTCATGAGGATAATGTAAATGTAAAGCCACAGTGAGATCACAAGAAAGCTAAAACCAAGAAGAATAATAACACCAGTTGTTATTTGGGACAAATGCAACTCTCATACATTTCTGGTGAGAGTGTAAAATGGGACAAAGGCTTGACAATACTGCTAGACAGTGTGTCAAAAGCTAACCAGAAATTTTACTCCTTGGTATTATCCCAAGAGAAATGAACACGTATGTCCACAGAAAGACTTTTACAAAAATGTTCATGACAACTTGATTCATAGTATCTAAAATTTGGAAATAACCCAAATGTACAGGAGGCGAATGATTAAAAAGTTGTGGCATATTAATCAATGAAATACTATTCAAGAGTAAAAAATACATGTATGACTACTGTCATACTCAACAACAGGTTTGGAACTGAAAAACATCATGTTGAACGAAAGAAGCCCGAAGCAGAAAAGCACACGTCGTATGATTACCTTTCAACGAAGGTTAAGGGTAGGTAAAACCAACCTTCATGATAGACAGAACAGTGGTTGTTTATTGGTGGTGTTTAAGTAGAATTGACCTTGTCTTTATTACAGAAAAAACTCCTTGTTTTTCACATTAATAGCTCAATGGAATATTTCCATGTGTCTACTTCCGTAATTTCCAACATGTTTTTAAGTTTGATATTGTCAAATTGTGCATTTTAATGTCAATTTTATTACTTTTATTACTTTTTGAGCATTGTTGTGATATTGTATTTACTTTCTCCTAATTTAGACACAAATCCCATTATGCAGTGACTAGGTCATCTCTCTGTTCTGAAGAATATCAAGCAAATTCTCAGTGCACTCCGTAAATGTTAAGCTTATAAAAATCTCTACATCTCAAGGTCTTGGTTTAAAAAATTTAAATTTTTAATTTTTGTGGGTACCTAGTAGTTGTATATATTTATGGGTGGTTACATGCGATGTTTAGATGCTGGCAGGAATGTGGAAAACATCATGGAGAAGGGGATATCCATCCCCTCAGCATTTATCCTTTATAGGACAAACAATTCAATTACTGAATACCAATTTTAACTTTGCAGCTGACTAACTACTTTATAACATGCATAACTTTAAAATAATTAGAAGCCTCCTAGATCAATTTCAACAAAACTGAGTAGGAATTATTACTTTAAATCCTTTTCTTTTATACATGATTTACATAATGAAAGATAAATTAAATACATGTTTAAGAATACGTAAGGTGACATAGGTATATAGAGGACTGCAAATCCCTCTAAACTGAAGTGTTTCCTGAAATTTAAGAGCAAAGTCAAGAAGTTCTTCTGGGTAACAGGGAATTAATATATAATAGGTAAGATGAGATAAAATATCACACTGTGATTTACAGATTAATAATGACACTAAATGTAAAGAAATGGTTTAGATGACACGTTATTTTTACGAAAGGAACCAGATACCCTAAAATATAAATTAATAATGTAGGATTAGAACCATAACATTTCAAAATAGTATAAGAAAATTGGTCAGCAACAGTTTTTTTTGGAAGTTTAGGATAGGTAGAAATCCTAATATTAAGTGGAACATTCAAAGTGTTAGGATTTAATTGCTATTTTTTAGGAAGAGGCCTAAAAATTAGCAGGAATCAGGAGGCTGTTGGGAATGCCTTCTCTGGAATAAATAACTAGAAATGCATTTATCTTTCTTGAAATAAAGAAATGTGATCCTACTTTGTCATTTATTA
Organism: Mandrillus leucophaeus; assembly: GCF_000951045.1. Lineage (NCBI taxonomy): Eukaryota > Metazoa > Chordata > Mammalia > Primates > Cercopithecidae > Mandrillus > Mandrillus leucophaeus. The sequence goes on along the minus strand of NW_012106697.1, from coordinate 2,158,543 downwards.
TGCTAAATACAGTAAAGTCTTTAAGAAACGTGTCATTAAGCTGTTCGCTGATCTACTTCTCTCTTCTTGGTTGCTTTGAGAAACCATGCAAAATCTTCATCCCATATTAATTACCAATTTAATCAGTCAATGCTAAAAGAAAATCTTTTGCTTTAATTATAAAAGGCAGTTGCTGTAAACATTTGACGTGACGAATACCTTTGCTGATCTTGGGCAAGTTGTAATTTATTAAGCACAAATATGAGAACAACACAAGTAGAGGCTTAATCAGCAGTGACCCTCGATTAAAACAGGTGATGTTTGCTGGGGTTTAGAATAATGGTGAGATAATGCCAATTAGTTGTCAAATCATCTGGCAAAACAGCTGTTACATAAATAGAAGATCACTTGGGCTTCTCGTTCATTTTCTCAATTTCGTCTTTTTTAAGTCATTCAAAAAGATAGTTCCTCTGTTTATATAACATTTAAAAGCAGGGGAAATAAATTTGCAGTGTTAGAAGTCATGATCCTGGTTAGTCATGCTGGGGTGAGGGAAGGGAGGTGGGAGGGGGTGTGACTAGAAGGGGCTCGGGGCTGGAAATACCTTTTGGCGTGTGAAGAATACGCTGTTTGTTAACCGGGTCCTGGTTAAGGGATGCGCTCCCTTTGTAAAAATCCAACAAGCTGTGTGCTCATGGTTCCCACATTTTCTGCATGTATATTATGCTTCCAAAAAATTTCCCCTAAAATATAAACTATTTCCAGAAATATAGGGAATTACCTCAATATTGTGTCAAAACTGAAAGGTTTTATACAAATGTCTGGAAGAAATAAGTTTTCTTGAAAACTTTTCCTCAATTCCCTCTATCTCCTAGAAAACATACCAGAACATCTACAATTTTTATTCAATAGGATTTTAAACAAAATGGAGGCATAAACATTAGCCTTGTGCTTACCATCAGATTTAGAAATGTATATGCTACTTACCAAAAAGGTGTGTTCTGTCTCACTTTTGTGGCAATTTGTTCATTAGAGTTGTCAAGCAGAGATATTGGCTGTGGTACAAGCCTGGAAAAATAGAACAAATAGAAAAATTGCTATCCTATAAAACATTACTTTTATCGTAAGAGTATATGTCACCTATTTCCTAATGTATTTTTCTGCAGAACTATAAAATGATAACTGGTTTGCTCTGTCATGTAACAAGCAATTACTATCTCTGCATATACCAGGTGGTACGGGAGATGTGTAGCTGTCTATTGTAAAACTTTTTCTTCAAGGAAATTAAGCAAACAAAGAAGTGTAATAAGTATACCAAACTGGTGAGTATCATAAAGGATGTATAATCAAATGTAGTCGGGAGGCAGAAGAGGTGACTTCTAACTGGAAGACGTGGTGATTTTTGGAGGAGGTGGGGCCTAAATGGAGACTGGGGATAGGTATGGTCTTCAAGGTGGTGGGCAGGGTCTGGGACAGGAAGATTGAATGGGGAGCAGCCCATGTATGGGGGACAAAATGACCAAGTTACAGAGTTTGAACATAATGGAAATAGGAGGGGAAATTTGATGCGTTGCAGTTTGATTGAAGGAATTTTTCAGAGGGATTGGAACTGAGGTGAAACTGTGAGAACAGCGATTAAGTCACTTGTAATAATTTGGGTACTGTGCTAGGCCCAGAAATTCAGCAGTGAAATTAGAAGGATATGAGCCCAGGCCTCATGGAATTCCCAGCTTATGGAGACAAACTGATATAGCAGATTATAATAATGCATGATGAAAAGCAGAGGTTTACTGGGGGATCTGTAGCAGGGGAATCAGTGTGGTCCAAGGGTCAGAGATTTAAAACAAAACAAAACTTCAAGTCTCAGAAAAGTGATCATTAAGGCAATGAGGTTAGATGAGATTGCCAAGGGACAGTGTAGAATGTAAAGGGGGTGGATATGGACAGACTCCCATCTAGGAGGGAGGAAGGAATCAGAGAAGAGGAAGGAGTCTCTGAAGACTGCGGCGTTAGGAAAGACAAGAGACGCAAGTTTTATGGAGGAGGTTGTGTTCAAACGCAGAATGCTTTAAAATTCAGGCAGGGTTAATACTGAGAAGTGGTTATTTGTCTTGTTTGTTGACTTGGACACATTAAAAAATGATAATAAAAATTGTAGGGTGATGGAGCTGGCCTGATGTTCGGTTATTCTACACACACATCAGTGCTATTGTTCTCTTTTCTGAAAAGCAGCCTCTCTTAAACATCATGCAGTGATTCAGGACTTAGGCTGGCTAGGGTTCACAGGTTAGAATAAATGACAAAAATAATCATTTCAAAAGCTATAAATTGTAAATATATAATCGCAGTGACTTCTCATTCTTTTACAACTACAGGATTTTTATTACTTGCAATTATATGCCAAAGAAACAAACCAAGGCAGTATCTCGATAAACTAAGTAACTGAGTGGAGGAGCAGTTGGTTTGGTTGTTCAGTCCATCCTAATTAGGAATTAGACACGACGGATCACCATACAGTTAACCAGGAGGATGTTAGAAACTTCTAGATTCACTGTGATTTTAGCCATAGCTTATAGTTAACAGCCTTGATTTCTTGAAAATTACAGAAGATAGAAATAGCACGTTAATTTATGGAGAATAATTACTTAAGGGTGCCATTGAGTTTAGCCATGCAATCAAGATTATGGTTTCCAAATATCAAGTGAATTAAAATAGTCATTTACTGTTAACTTTTCCCTTGCAGAAACCATTTTCAGCTTTCAGGAATTTCACACCCCTTGCAAATATTTAGAAAAATAACTAAGATCTATGGATTTAAAGAAAATGAATATAGTATACAATTTAGAGCCATTCGTATTCTGTACAGGTTTATAAACAGTGGTAACCAAACTGATTATTTAAAATGGACTTAAACTGACCAATTTTTCTGTTCATAGATAGACATTTTTCTATATTCTGAGATTTTTTTCCAATCAAGTCTCCTTAAATATATATTTGGGGGATTTTGATAAGAATCACAATACAAATGGAAGAAGAGTACAGTGACCAGATTTCTAAAGCTCTACAAACCTATGGACGAGTATCATTTCTGAAGATCAGAGGAAAAAAGTATCTATGATGAAAATAGACAGAGTGGAAAAAAATGGTTATTTCTGTCAGCGCTAAAAAGCTTCGAGAGTCACTGATTAAGGTCACTGCCAATTTTGTCAATGAGGAAAGTGCTTTAGCAAGCCTTCAACCCCTCATCTTTGCCATCCTCCGTGTAGGCATGAGGATGACGGTACTGTCAGCGTGTCCACGATCAAACACTAAGAGGATAAGGGGTCAACCAGACTAGAACTTTTTAGCAGAAAACTGAAGGTGTCTAAAACCAACTCCAAAGAATGCATTTTGTGTCTTCTGTCCCTTTGTCCCCTGAAGGGCCATCATCATCGGCAACAAGAAAAAGGAGAAGAAAGAAGAAAGGAAAAAATAGCTATTAGCCATATTCACATTTGTTCTTGGCTTTTCTGGAAATAAAACGTAAAATCTCCAGGAACTAGCTTTCCTTTAAAGATTTATTAATACAATGACAACTGTTCACAACAGCTAGTAAGATCTAAATCCTGTGCTCTAAGCTAATATCCAGACAGTGTATTGGCAATCGACAGCCAGAACAGCTTGCCTTGTTACTCAGGTGAAGTTTATTAAACACTTTTTCTATCTGTAAGCTCCAAAGAACGGTGGAAGATGCTTGTAAATCGACTCCAGTAGTACTTGAATAATATAACTGGAAATTAGAACAAGATAAGCAATAGTTATTTCACATTAGAACACACTTTATATTACTTTGTAAGGGTGGATTGATATGTTCAGACATGCAGGTGTCACCGAGCCTTCATCTGAGCCATAGAATCACCTCACCCTAGAGCAAGTGGAGAACAATTAATGAAATACTTCGTTTGCATAAAAACCCTAGAAGAAATCCTAGGCAATACCATTCAGGACATAGGCATGGGTAAGGACTTCATGTCTAAAACACCAAAAGCAATGGCAACAAAAGCCAAAATTGACAAATGGGATCTAATTAAACTAAAGAGCGTCTGCACAGCAAAAGAAACTATCATCAGAGTGAACAGGCAACCTACAGAATGGGAGAAAATTTTTGCAATCTACTCATCTGACAAAGCGCTAATATCCAGAACCTACAAAGAACTCAAACAAATTTACAAGAAAAAAACAAACCCCATCAAAAGGTGGGCAAAGAATATGAACAGACAGTTCTCAAAAGAAGACATTTATGCAGCTAAGAGATACATGAAAAAATGCTCATCATCACTGGCCATCAGAGAAATGCAAATCAAAACCACAACAAGATACCATCTCACACCAGTTAGAATGGCGATCATTAAAAAGTCAGGAAACAACAGGTGCTGGAGAGGATGTGGAGAAATAGGAACACTTTTACACTGTTGGTGGGACTGTAAACTAGTTCAACCATTTTGGAAGACAGTGTGGTGATGCCTCAAGGATCTAGAACTAAAAATACCATATGACCCAGCCATTCCATTACTCGGTATATACCCAAAAGATTATAAATCATGCTGCTATAAAGACACAAGCATATGTATGTTTATTGCAGCACTATTCACAATAGCAAAGACTTGGAACCAACCCAAATGTCCATCAATGACAGCCTGGATTAAGAAAATGTGGCACATATACACCATGGAATACTATGCGGCCATAAAAAAGGATGAGTTCATGTCCTTTGTAGGGACATGGATGCAGCTGGAAACCATCATTCTCAGCAAACTATCACAAGAACAGAAAACCAAACACCGCATGTTCTCACTCATAGGTGGGAATTGAACAATGAGAACACTTGGACACAGGAAGGGGAACATCACACACCGGGGCCTGTTGTGGGGTGCGGGGAGGGGGGAGGGATAGCATTAGGAGATATACCTAATGTAAATGATGAGTTAACGGGTACAGCACACCAACATGGCACATGTATACATATGTAACAAACCTGCACGTTGTGCACATGTACCCTAGAACTTAAAGTATAATAATAATAAAAAGACGCGGCTTGCTAATTTGGCTTTGATAATTCAGAGTCTCGGGAAAAGGAGGGTGCTCTCTGAAAAGCACTGACTTAAATGGGTGAGAGCAATGTAACACACAAAGCTCTAGTTAAGGAATTGCTGGGCATCTAGATTCCCTATCTGGAGTATTAGGGCTCTAAGATCTCAGTTCAAAACTATACGGGTGGTTTAACCCATCAGCTTATTGTCATCCTATCAGAACTCCCCTATTTTATTGGGCCCTGATCCATATCTCAGCTCATTTGACCACTGAAAACTTTGCTGTCGCCTCTAGTTGTTACCTACACCGGTTTCCCAGTTCGTGGTCTAACCGAATTCTGATTATAAGATGTTTTGTATAGCAAGGTAGATCATTATTTGGATAGACCATTGTGGCTTACTGAGACATAACTGTTTTTTTTTTTTTTTTTTTTGAGGCGGAGTCTCGCTCTGTCCCCCAGGCTGGAGTGCAGTGGCCGGATCTCAGCTCACTGCAAGCTCCGCCTCCCGGGTTCCCGCCATTCTCCTGCCTCAGCCTCCCAAGTAGCTGGGACTACAGGTGCTCGCCACGCCCCACACCCGGCTAATTTTTTGTATTTTTAGTAGAGACGGGGTTTCACCGGGTTAGCCAGGATGGTCTCGATCTCCTGACCTTGTGATCCACCCGCCGCGGCCTCCCAAAGTGCTGGGATTACAGGCGTGAGCCACCGCGCCCAGCTTCTTTTTCTTTTTTGCTTTCTCTCTCTCTCTCTCTTTTTGTCTCCTGGGTTATTCAAGTGTGTAGCCATTGGCACCCAAGTAAACAAGGGTGAAAATGAAATCTCCATCTGGGAACAGCTTCTGACTCCATCAGGTCATGATCAGTGCATTGACGCTGAAATCCCTCAAACGCAAAGTATGCCCCTTATACTCCTGCAGAAATTCAAAGCTCAACCTGAATTTTGTAGTTCTTTGCTTCTTATAGTTGAATAATGTGCGGTTTCATAGAGGCTAACGGATACTCACTAGTATTTGCTGAGTTGGTGGAAGATACTATTCATAAACTAATATTAGTGTGTTACCAGAATTAACTGAGAACTCTAAGCCAGGATTCCACTAAGACATTTGATTACAACCTCATGCCTGAGAGCCTTGCAGTACTCCTGAGATTCATGTTCACATGAAACTTGTTAGAGTTCTTGAAATCTAGGGAGGCACATGTGGTTATTACTGCTGTTTTGGTTGCAAACTGACATGAATTAACATATTTGTGACATTATGATTAGATTTTATCTGTACTCATCATGGACTGTGCTGTGTTGGTATTTGTATTATAATATGTTGATTGTTACTTTGTTTATCCCAAAGTATTTTTTTATTATGGGGTCTTTTTCTCTCAGAAAATGGAAATAGTCTGGGGTATGTACATCTGTAAGTGAGCCACAGTCGAGAGGCTTAAGAATCGCTGCCATAAAAAGATGGAAGTTAGCATACAAAAACTTTCATGAGTAGGGGACCTGCAATAATGACTCTTGCCTGTGGCGAATTACCCTTAGACCTCTGGACCCAGGAGAAAGACTTAGGGGAACTGGGTATACAAGGACGGGTGTCAAGGGCAGGTAACTCACTTGACACTCTTGCTCAGGGCCAGCCTTGTTTGTATATTGCAGAGAGCCTAAATTTCTTTCAATTTTGCCTTCTTATTCCGGTATCATGAGAACCATTAACTTTTTTGCCTATAATTTGTTTTTACCTAACTTTACTAGAAATGCATTTTCTACGCAGAATGTATATTACATTTCCTATTTGTCCTGAAATCAATGTAGCGTTTCTTCATGCTTTTATGCATGATATTTACTGTCTTTGACATTTTTATTTAGTAGTCAGTATTAATAAATCTTCATGAGAGTAGCCGAGTCATTGTGATTTTGTTAAAAATGCATTGCTTACAGTTCTTTGAAGAAGTATGAATGTTGGGCTAAAAAGACAAACAAAGGAACAAACACTGTCATAGAAGTCATCTAATTCATCTTTGCATTGGTGAAATAAATATATTCACTGAACTGTTAATTTTATTCTGAGCTCTATTCTTTCAAATTCTTCAAGTATTAAATTAGGGTTAAGGTAGCACTTAAAAAAGTTAAGAATGTATGTAAATCAGCCCTCAAATATAGCTACCTAGTTTCTCATAAAAACACCCCCAAATTATTAACATTTTTCATGCAGATTTGTGAAAGACATGATTCATGTGAGCATTCTTTCTGATGTCTGAGCTAAATTTCTCTTGTTTGTACCTGTATTTATGTCCTTCAATAACTTCAGTGAGAACCAGGATATTCTTTACTTCTTATGGGATAGACTATTTTATAAAAAACTAAATCCACTAGAGTTACCTTTCATGTTTCATATGTTTTATTCCCTGGGAACAGTGCTCTATTGCTGTAAACTGGATGTAATAGTCTAGTCATCAAAATAATTGAGGAACAATAATAAAAGAAATATAATACAGCTTCATATATAATATAATGAAGTAGTGATTTAGAAAAACACATCGTTTTTACTCCATTTTTTACTGAGAGAACACATGGAAAAGAAATTTGCTACAGTGCCTGGCACATCGTAAGACCTGAAAATACGTTTTGTTTTGTCCCCTTGTTGTCTTGCTTCTCATAGCAATTGGCTCTGTGACAAAGCTTGAGATACATTTTTTTCTGCAGGGAGGCATTTCTGTTAATGAAGTTTAAAAGCTTAGATTCGGGTGAGAAAAAAGAAAATGGTGGTATTGATAAGAGATGGAAAGGGAAATTGAAAATGTATTTTAGTGTGTTATCAGATAAAATGATTTATAGGAATTGTAAATGTTCTATTGCATTTTATAAGAAACATAGTAGCATATGGGAAAACGGTTTTAGTTTATGGCCTTTCATGACCCTAAGTTCTTTTACATGCAGTTCTCCCTAGTTTCAGATTTGTAGAAAAGTGTGTGTGTGTGATTGTGTGTGTGTTGTGTAAGTTTGCGTAATTAAAAGACATTACCCTGCTCCTTTTTAAGCTTAATTAAATATCTATTTTGTCTTTAAGAAACGCTTTAAAGAGACATTACTTTGTAACACCTTATCAAATAATGACAGTATCTACAAAATACATCTTAAATATTAACACAAAATTTAACAGTATCCACCCAAGCCAAAGACAAATCAATATTGAAGAGGTGAGCATAGATCAGAAGAGGAGGTCATGGGTTCAGTCTGTGGAGATATTTCTCATAGAGACTCAAAGCAAAGAATACAAAAATCACTGTGGCAAAATTCCACAAATGAGTTTTCCTGCTGACAGTGAAATTATCCTATACTAGTTGTATGTTAACAGAGAAACTCACACAAAGGATAATTTCACAATAAAGTGATTACTTAAAATAACTGAGGCAGGTTGGTCAAAAGAGGAAAAATGGAAGTAAAAGAAATATTTTCATGGTACAAAATATGTTCTTCCATTAAACCATCACGAAGCTAACCAAATCAAAGACAATGTTTGAGATGTTAAATGCTATCAATAAATTTACTTATCTGGGTATATTATAGCCATTTTGACAAGTCATGGACTTAGAAGTATTATGGATGTTGAAAGACAGAATAAAGAAAGAACAAGGAAAAACAGAAAAAGAGAAAAAACTTGAACAAATAGGTATTGGTTGAAACACTCAGCAAGTTCTAGCCCTGCTTGAAGTATTGTCCACATAATGAATATTTCAGGTGCATCTTGAGATCCTTATGTTTTTCAAAGACAAGTAGACAAGATGCATTTTACATCTGCTAAAGACTTCTGATTGGCATACATGTTGAAAGACTGTCTCAAGATTGAAAGGCGGAATGTTCCTCAAAAGCCATAGCTATGAAATATTTATTCCACCTTCTTTCATGGAAAAGACTGAATTGACTTCGTGACATAAAGCTCTACTAATAATGCCAAAAAAATTACACATCTTGTGTTAAATGATTATTCTTACAAGGTGAGCCAGGTCTTGTGTATCATAGATGATCACAGAGAATAATGCAAGTTAAAGTTTACAGTGTTCTTGTAAAAGATAATAATGTATTTTCAAGCTTTATAGCATGAGGGACACAAGGTCTGCTGAAGATTTCTTAAGAAAGATAATGCTGGATGATTTTTTCCCCAGGATTGTTTAGTTTCTTTCTTTTTAATTTCAAAATTACATTTTTTTGGATATCAACCCCTGCTTGTGAGAACCTTTTGTGTATAAAAATGCTGGAGCGATACCTTTCAGTATACTTTTTATTAAGCAAGGCAAAGACTTTTGTGCCTCCAAATATTGCTCAAATCTCCAAAGCCAGCTGAATAAATAAACATAATGTGATCTGTAGCCCAAAAGTCTGCAAATGACTCCATATGATGTTAAAAAAACTATGATTCCTTCTAAGTATTTCTTGGAGCCAATGATTAGCAGTTTTGTTTAAGTTCTGGGACCCCTGAGCCCCCATAAAAATAACTTTGAAATATTATATTATGTGTGAAAATTTTACACACATGCACATTTATAATCAGCAGACAGGGCCTCTGCCCTTCGTCAACCTGATAATCAACCATAGGACCTACTCAAACATGAAAAAAATAAAAGATTGAGAACTCTAAAGCACATAATCTTAGAGCCATTTAGAACCATGTGTATTTCTGAAATCCTCTATTACCGCAAATCTCTTGGTTGTATTTTCTATGGCATTGTCTGTTTCTCATTATCAAAGTCTAAAGAAATTTGATACAGTCATGTAACACTTGGCGAAGGAGTGTTAGAAAAACGCATTCCAAAGTGCTCGGCTTATCTTTTCTTTCCAAAGCAGTAACTACTGTCTGGCTTTACTCTTCTGAAGAAGCCAACTGGGAGGGTGGAGAGAAAAAAAAAATCAAACCAAAGTAAATTAAACAATGGCCCTGTGCCTGAAATAATCACAGATGTCAGCTTTTAAACAATGCATTGTAGTTAACAGGCGCTTAAGGCAACATTAACATGGAGAATTCCTACTTGCTAAAGTCACCTTTTGCTTATAGAGTGTGTGGCATGCCATTCTTGAAAGCAGAGTTTAGATGGAACCAGATAGAATACGATGATATGGGCAAAGTCTGAGGTTTGCATTGCCTGTAACGGTAATAATCAGATGGCAATTGGCTTCAGGAAATCAGATTATGAGTTCCCGGGGATGGTCTAAGGGACATCTTATTCTTTCTTTTGGCCAGAACTCAGGGACTACATGTCGTCCTTTCGTAAGAGTCAAGACATTAAAGAAAGTCTGAGGAAAAAAATGATAAATGATAGCTTTGAAGGAAGTTTTGTGTGTCTTACTCCAACAGGTACTTTTTTTTCTGCTCATGTAAATTAGTTAAGTTATTCAGATATTACACAAATAGTATTCAGACAATTCTAGAAGCACATCTGATCAATTAAGATAAAACTCTGTTTTTGCAATTCAAGCTTTTAAAAAGCATTATAGTTAAAATACACTGCAAAGACATGCTGGGATAATTGGTTGTCAAAGTACATTGGTACCACTGAGTAGTCTTAAAATAGCAGGAAATGCAACTGAATACTGGAAAGGAAATCACTATTTCACTTTTTCAAATAAAACATATTGCACCTCTGAGTTCACAATGGGATATTTGCTGAGAGTCTGTAATTAACTCATAATGATGAGAACCACAGTAATAAACATTTCCTTAGGAAAACACTCACTTGTTTTCATAATATCCTACTTTTTTGCTATTTCCTTGTTGGTTTTTTATTAGCTTGTCACTATTACTCAAGAAAATAATGGAGAAAAGGGTGAATAATTTTTCTAGAAAGGGACTATTTTTAAATGTTATATAAAGAAAGGACACTTCTTGATAAAAGCTATCATATCATCAGATAGTTCATATGGCATAAGGAAAAATGAGGGATTTTTTTTTTTTTTTTTGAGACCGAATCTCACTCTGTCACCCAGGGCGGAGTGCAGTGGCACGATCTCGACTCACTGCAACCTCTGCCCCCTGGGTTCAAGTGATTCTCCCACCTCAATCTCCTTGAGTAGCTGGGACTAGAGGCGCATGGCCAAAAATGAGGGAATTTTGACATATATGTAAAATTATTTTACTTTGAAAACCCAGAACCAACAAGACCAACACACCCCTCAACTGAAGATCACCTACAGCAGCTGCTTCCTGCCTCCTCTCCTGCCTGTCTGGCACACAGCTGTTGGATTAATCTTCCCAAATACCTTTTCATCATGTCACTCCCTTGCCCCAAACTCTTCAAGAGCTGCCCAGTTCCAACAGTACAAAGCCCACATTCCTTGGCCAGGCATTAAGCCCCCTGTACGACTGGTTTCAATTTTCTATTCTTGCCTCATTTCCCACTATTTCCTTCTAATGTAACAGCCCATGTGAATTCTCTGGCCTGTCTGGTCAATCACCTTTGAAAAAGCTATACCTTTCTTCTTTGGCTGTCATTTCCTCAAGCTGTTCACTGTCTGGGTGCTCCCCTCCTCCATCCCCTGGCACATCCTTCAGCGCTGGTCTGGGCCTTCGCACAGGCTGTCAGGTAGGTTTACCTGTTCTGCAAATGCATCCTGGCTCTGCATGAGATTTCAAGCTCCATGTGAGCAGGAATGTATCATATACTTCTCTGCGTCTGCTACCATTTTTAGCACAGTATCTTGTATTGTACAGCACTAGATAAATATCTATTGGTTGATATAACAATGGTTACTCTAACACACAAAGCATTAACCTAGCGTCTGATGTGCCTCACTAGTGTCCGTTAGAAATAGCTGGTTCATTACCAAAACCTCTAATTTCTGCCCCCCACAAATTTTCCTATAACATCCTTAAAAGTAAGAGCAAGGCAAGGAATAAAGCAAATAAATCTTGCAAAGTATTTGGGCTGAATTTGCAAAACCTATAAATCTAAACTTCATTTATTGCCTATCAAGATATACGCCAAAATTCAGGAGGCTGAGATGGGAGGACTGTGCTGCCTTGTGCTGCTGCAGCGAGCTGTGATTGCACCACTGCGCTCCAGCCTGGGTGACAGAGCGGGATCCTGTCTCAAAATAATATATACGTATATATGCCAAAACTAAATGATTGTAATACATGTAAATAGTTATTTAAAAACTTAAAAATACTCTAGATATTTAGAAGTAGCTGAATGCAGCATGTGCTCAGGATCGCTGGGTCCAGTTTTGGCTGTGACTGTGATGGCCTGGCTTGGGGAGGGGACTCTGGTTCCAACTGCCTGGCAGGACTCACTGCTCCACATGTCTCTCTCTGTCCTTTCTCCTCACAGCAGACAGAGGTGTGTTTCTCTAATGAACATTATTAGGCCACGCCCCTCCTCTGCTTAAACCCTGCCAGTGGCTTCCCCATTACACCTGCATAGAAATACAGTCTTTCTCTCTCTTTTTTTTTTTTTATTTGGAGGAACAGGGTCTCTCTCTGTCACCCAGGCTGGAGTGCAGTGGTGTGATCTCAGCTCACTGCAACTCAGGCCCAAGGGATTCTCCGACCTCACCCACCCCAGTAGCTGGGACTACAGGTGTGCACCACCATGCCTGGCCTAGCTAATTGTGTGTTTTGTTTTGTTTTGTTTTTTTGTAGAGATGGGGTTTCACTATGTTGGCTAGGCTTGTCTCAAACTCCTGACCTCAAGTGATTCTCCCGCATCAGCCTCCCAAAATGCTGGGATTACAAGCATGAGCCACTGCCCCTGGCTACAAATCCAGTGTCTTTTCATGACTAACAAGGCCCTTTGCTCAGATCTCATCCACTGCTCCCCTTGCCAACTACTCCTCCCCTCACCTGCCCCCTCCAGCCACCCTGGCCTTCCTTCTGCCATCTCTCTTTGTACTTACTGTTCGCCCAACCAAAACCTCTGCCCTTGATCTTTTCCTGGCTTGTTCCTTCTGTTCATTCTCAAACATTTCTCTTCAATGAGGTCTTTCTTAATCACCAAATCTAAATTCAGTGCCTCTCATTCCCTCATCTTACCCTCCATCACATCATCCAATTTGAAAAAATATTCCCTACTGGTGTCTGAAATAATCTCGATTATTAAGTAATGTACTTGCCAGTCTATCTTCTTCCATTAGAAGTAGACACCATGGAGCTTAGTATCTTTTCTGTTTTGATCACCATAGTTTGCCCCAGAAATTGCTTTGGCATGGAGCATGTGGTAAATATTTGTCAAATGAATAAACTTGCCTAAAGTCCACAGCGAATAAGTGACAGAATAAGCCCTGAAACCCAAGTCTGCCTGTCGCCATAACCTCCTACTCTGTCCAGGTGCTGCCATGCCCCAGACTCCACTTCACCATCCATATGCTGAGTGCTGACCTCCCCTGGTGTGTACAGAGCAGAAACCGGAGATTCAACATAAATACAACAGACAGAGCCAGCATGCCTGTCAGTCCAGGAGGAGCAGCCTGCCCGGGGAATCACACAGGACTGGGACCACGGAACCTCATGCCACACCAAGAAGTCACCCCAGAAGTATCAGCTGGAGGGACAATCACACCAAATCACTTATAAGTTTGTTAGAAACCATTCGGCACTATTGCCAGTGCATAAGGCATGGACATGGATAGAATAGGCAAAAAGGGAAACATCTATGGGGGGTACACTATAGAAGATAAATCAGCAAGATGTACTCATTCATGAGATATTGGAGAGAGTAGGTGCAGGCAATAAGAAAATCTCAAATAGGTTGACTGGGAAGAGGGGGGTGTCATTGATATAGCTCATGCACTTAGAAAGCAGAGGAGGCTTCGCAGATGAAGCCAGGGGGAACACTGAGGACTGTTTTAGATTTATAGGTCTTAGCATATTGTTGGTGCTCAGAAAAGATTTGTCCAACGTCCCAGATTCCCTTGGAAAGTTAAGAGGAAGGAGAACATTGAGGTAGGGGTAACCATAAATTCCTCAAGGTCTGGGACCATGTGCCCATCCTTCCCTCTCTCCCTCCCTCCCTCCCTCCCTCCCTCCCTCCCTCCCTTCCTTCTTTCCTCCCTCCCTCTTTTCCTTCCTCCTTTTGCTCCTTCCTTCTTTCTTCCTCCTTCCCTCTTTTCCTTCCTTTCTTCCTCCCTCCTTCTTTCCTACCTCCTTCTCTCCTTGCTTCCTCCTGTCCTCCCTCCCTTCCTCTCTCCTTTCCTTCCATCCTCTCCCTTTTTCTCCTTCCTTTATTCTCATTTTCTCTGTTTTCTTTCTTTCTTCATATCACTTGATATACGACTGTTAATATGACAAACAGTCCATAAATACTAGTCATATAAAGGTTTGAAAAGCAAGACTTAACTAGTTTCTACATCTTAAATATCATTCATGTTCCAAGGAATTTCACATAGCATGAAGAATAATTACCTTAAGTTCAAATAGATCTGCCCACTACACTTTTTCAATATCTTAGGCAATCATGATTCACTTTTCTTATTTGAAATCTGGAGCCAAACAAACCCCTGTAGGGTTCTTCTGAGAGTTACCAAAAATAATGTACTTGGGACGTTCAGCAGGATGCTTGAATCATAACTGACAGTAAGTGATGAATCATTAATATTGCCTCAATTTTCCTCATTCCATGTTGGGCTTTTGAGAACTGTTACTTAAGTTTAGAGACGTACATGCCAACCTTAAACTTGAACTAGTAACCTTACCTTATCTTCATTAGAAAACATCTATCAAGTGTCTAATCTCATGTGATCTTTTGAAAGTCGAACTATAAAATTAAGGAGAGATGTTACTACTACCAAACTTTATCAAAACACAAAGAAAGCTTACAGCGTCTAACAACACAATAACAAGTTAAATGGTAAATTTTACTCAACCTACTTCCACTGGCCCATTTATGCGAATATCATCTTATTCTCTCTAAAAATAATATTGCATCAACATTATTTCACAGAACAAAACTCGGTGCTTGTCTGTTTATTTTCTGTTGTATTTCTCCATGTTAGCTTGTCTATCTCAACCACAGTATATACTCAACCAATTATTTCAGTTTCCCTGTAAAGAAGCAAAAGTAGAAAGCACAGCCTTAAAAAAAATCCATTCTTGCCAATTTTCCAATCAAACCCTTATGCTAGCTAAAGCGTATTCTGTAGTCTCTGTTATTAATCTGAGAAGGCGGCCTTTTGGGGACAGAGTATTCCTCATATAAGTTCATCGCTAGCTAGCACTGACATTGATCATTTTGTGATCCTTCATAAACGATGACCAATTTAAAAATTAGGAAAATGTTACATAAGAATATCACAGGGATTGACTTCTTGGGCCCTGCTGACCTAAAATTACTTGAAATGGTAAATGTGTTAGCAAAGGGTAATGGGAAACTACCAAGTCTCAAAGGCATGCAGATTATGTTTCCTCGTACAGAGACTGCTCTAAAGACGTAAACGTCTATTATGGCATGATTCGGCGACAATTGATTTGCAATTTAACAGCACAGTAAACTCAAACATTACCATTTATTGCCAGTTGGAAAGGGGAAAAAAATGTGAAACTCTGTGTCTAAGGGGGGATTCTGTAGTTTGGCACATTTGCTGGTTCTTAATTTAAGTGCTTTGCTGAACGAGCCTGCCTATGAGTGTGTGGTAGCCCAGTGTTCTTCTGACTAATTTGGATCGCTTGAGGCCACGGAATCATTGAGTGGTTCCATTCATGAACAGCAGATGATGTATGACAAGGCTGTAATGCTCTTAGGAGGAAGTTAGCTACCAAGAGCTATACTATACCAGAGGGGGTTTTGATAAAACTTCCATCCAGGCTACAAATTGTAGACATTGATTTGAAATAAATTGTGACTGATGATCAGTCGATGACGATTTCCATAATCATTATGCCGTCAGTAATTTATCAAGGTAATGATATTTGTGTCCCTGATGTCACATTCATCCTGTACTAAGGGACTGAAGAACATGCTGTGATTTTTAAAAGCCCTTATTAAGAACCAACTGGTTGTTTTATACTTCCAACTGTAATCAGTGGGATGGCTACAAGTGAATAAAACATTTAAAAAATCCTGCTAGGTTTGTAATAAGATTCTTTCAACAAAATCTTCTATAGCACGAAGGCAGAGATCTTAGGCTTGCAGCATTTTAATTAAATCTCCGTTATCAAGATCATTCAGCATAGTTTGCCAATATGCATTGGAAAGGGCTATTACGGCACGCTGGGCAGAGCAAGCTGCCAAAGAACCTTCTCTTAACCCTCCTGGACTATTTTTTTTCCAGTATATTTCTGTTCCTTTTTAGATTGCTGTGATTTCTTAACAACTGTGATTCTTCAGCATGTGTATAGTCAACAGATGCCTCCACATCCTGCATTTATTCCTGTTAGATTTCAAAATTGCTGAACAATATTCCCACCCTTATTCAGAAAAAAAGCTAATGACATTAAACACTAAATGTCATAAGTATCTCTTCACCAAAAGGGAAAGTGAGCTGAGAAAGTCAACGAGAGTGATATAATTAACACAATTAACAAACGTATTCTGAGACTGCCATTACAAAATGAATTACGATTAGATTGCAAATGTTATAGGATCATTTATATTTTCATGGAACATGGTTTAAATACATATAATCCAATATAGTTTTGAGAATTTCATGAATAATTCTAGTTTGACAACGTAAAAATTTAACTAAAATTACAATAAAGCAAAATACTTTGACTCAAATCAGAAAATAGAATATCAGATATTTGTTTTTAAAACTTTATGTATCCAGTTTGTGGAGATAAATTCCTATGAGGAGATCATGCATCTAACTCATGTCCAGGAGATCCACAGTTAGAGATCAAATACTCAATAAAATTACTTGAGATTGAGTACACAAACTTCAGTTTTTCTAAACACTGAAAAGTAAGTAGATAAAACTATAGATCTACAAATGCCTCTTTGTTTTAGAAAAATGCCTGTCTTTACTAGCCTGAGATAACTGGCATGGCTCAGTGGTCTCACCTCTTAAGGTATTTGCATACTGTCTGGCTTTATTATTTATTCTTATTGTGGTAAAATACACATAACGTTTATCACTTTAACCATTTCTAAGTGTAAGATTCAGTGGCATTAAGTACATTCACAGTGTTCTGAAACCATCACCACTACACTGGCTTTCTGATTTTTAAGCTGTTGCTCATCTTCACTTTGTCACCTGTAAAACAGGAACCAGGATTATAACAGCAACTTCATGTTGTTTGGTGAGAATTACATGAGATGATATGCGTAATGCTTGCCTGGTATATACGAAGCGCTGAAATATTAATACAGA